>NC_140690.1:1232500-1255000 GCF_054131305.1 Coturnix japonica
CGGCTTCCTTGGGACGGGGAACGCAGAGGCGCCGGCCCGCCGGGGGCCCTCACTGACGCGACCCCAATGGCCTCATCGATCGACGGAAAGAAAGGGGGAGCAGGGAGGGGACGGGAGGGGTAGGGTGCGGTGAGGTAGAGGAGGAGGGACGTTGGGGGAAGGCACGAGCCCTTCCACCCGGGCGCGGCGGAAAGACCGCACGCGCACGTGCGTGTGGGTGTGCGTGGGCAACATCTGCCGAGAGGTGCTCGCCCTTGCCTGAACACCGGCCCGCCCCACGCCGCCCCGAATGACACGGGGAGCGGGATTGAGCCAGCCCGCCGGGAAGCCTCTCCGACGCGCCTGAGGAGCGCCATGGTGGATCGGGTCGGGGCTCCCGCGTGCGAGTGAGAGCGGTGCGAAAGGGAGAACGCGGCGCCGCCGCCGCGACAAGCGAGCTCCGGGTCCCCCTTCTCCTTCCCTCGTGACGGCGGGACCCGCCGGCGACGCCCCCGGCCCTTCTGTGTCAGACTGCCGGCCGCCCGGCACGCCGGACCGCGCCCTTTTCTTCCCTCTGCCTGCCTGTCTGCCTTCCTTCCTCCCTCCCTCCTCGGGGCTCTTCCCATGGCAGCGTGGGGAGACGCCTGCCCACGCTCGCTCACTCTCTCGCGCCTTTCACCCCGATTTTGGCGGGTTCCCCGCTCGCGGAACGAGAGAACGCCAGAGTCCGGGGCCGAACTGCGACACGGGCAGCGAACATCCGACCGACGGAGGCCACCGGACCGAACGAACCAAGCAGCGCACCAGAAAGCCGCAACCGAAAAACTCCACAGCCCGACGCTCAACCGCGCTCGTCTGCGCCCGCTCGTTGCTGCCTCTGGAGACGAGCACGCGCTCGATCCTGCAGACGAAAACGGAAGGCGTAAGAAAAAACTGCTTCGGAAAAGAACGGCGCCGACTACCGGCAGCGGCGCCGAGAGTAAGCGGCGCTCTACGTCGACGTAGCGGTAGGTAAGAAACTACAGCGACCCCCCAGCAAGCTCCGGAGCTTTAGCGCCCCCCATCTCACAGGGCGGCAAAGCCTAGCCGAAAGCGGGTAGACCTGGCAGTTACATGCAAGCCGCACGGGCACCGACCCCTAGCCGCCACCGCCGAGCACCACGGCCCGCTCGGAGCCGGGTAGACCGTGCCGACCTAGTCGAGCCGCATAGGCAGCGACCCCTAGCCGCTGCCGCCGAGAACCACGGCCCGCTCGGAGCCGGGTAGTCCGTGCCGACCTAGCCGAGCCGCATAGGCAGCGACCCCTAGCCGCCGCCGCCGAGCGCCACGGCCCGCTCGGAGCCGGATAGATTGTGCCGACCTAGCCGAGCCGCATAGGCAGCGACCACTAGCCGCTGCCGCCGAGCACCACGGCCCGCTCGGAGCCAAATAGACTGTGCCGACCTAGACGAGCCACATAGGCAGCGACCCCTAGCCGCCGCCGCCGTGCACCACGGCCCGCTCGGAGCCGTGTAGACCGTGCCGACGTAGCCGAGCCGCATAGGCAGCGACCCCTAGCCCCCGCCGCCGAGCACCACGGCCCGCTCGGAGCTGAATAGATAGTGCCGACATAACCGAGCCGCATAGGCAGCGACTGCTAGCCGCCGCCGCCGAGCACCATGGCCCGCTCGGAGCCGGGTAGACCGTGCTGACCTAGCCGAGCCGCATAGGCAGTGACCCCTAGCCCCCGCCGCCGAGAACCACGGCCCGCTCGGAGCCGGGTAGACCGTGCTGACCTAGCCGAGCCGCATAGGCAGCGACCCCTAGCCGCCGCCGCTGAGCACCACGGCCCGCTCGGAGCCGGGTAGATTGTGCCGACCTAGCCAAGCCGCATAGGCAGCGACCACTAGCCGCCGCCGCCGAGCACCACGGCCCGCTCGGAGCCGAATAGACCGTGCCGACTTAACCAAGCCGCATAGGCAGCAACCGCTAGCCGCCGCCGCCGAGCACCACGGCCCGCTCTGGAGCCGGGTAGACTGTGCTGACCTAGCCGAGCCGCATAGGCAGCGACCCCTAGCCCCCGCCGCCGAGAACCACGGCCCGCTCGGAGCTGGGTAGACCGTGCCGACCTAGCTGAGCCGCATAGGCAGCAACCCCGAGCCCCCGCCGCCGAGTCCCACGGCCCGCTCGGAGCCGGGTAGACCGTGCCGACCTAGCCGAGCCGCATAGGCAGCGACCCCTAGCCGCGGCCGCCAAGTCCCACGGCCCGCTCGGAGCCGGGTAGACCGTGCCAACCTAGCCGAGACGCATGGGCAGCGACGCCTAGCCAGCGTCGCCTAGCCGACGACGCCGTGCCCCCCCCCTTAATCCCCCCCCCACCCCCCCCCTCTTCCCCCCCCCCCCCCCAGAGACGCTCGCAGCCAGGTACAGAGTGCCGGCGCAGCGGAGCAGCCACAAGAGCGGCACTTGAGAACTTCCGCGGAACGTCCTAGCCGAGCTGAGTCCGCCTGGAGAGGCTGGACCGTGTCGCCGCGGCTCAGATCGCCCGACTCCGCCGAGGAGCGTCCGAGCCGAGCGGAACCCGCCGGGAGTGGTTGGACCGTGCCGGCGCACTCGAGCCGCCGCGGCTCAGATCGCCGGACGCCGCCGAGGAACGTCCAAGCCGAGCGGAGCCCGCCGGGAGAGGCTGGACCGTGCCGGCGCACCCGAGCATGTGCGGCTGAGACCCCCGGACGCCTACGCGGAACGTCCGAGCTGAGCCGAGCCCGCCGAGAGCGGTTGGACCGTGCCGGCGCACTCGTGCCGGCGCGGCTCAGATCGCCGGACGCCGCCGAGGAACGTCCGTGCCGAGCGGATCCCGCCGGGAGAGGCTGTGCAGTGCCGGCGCACTCGTGCCGCCGCGGCTCAGATCGCCGGACGCTGCTGAGGAACGTCCGTGCCGAGCGGATCCCGCCGGGAGAGGCTGTGCAGTGCCGGCGCACTCGAGCCGCCGCGGCTCAGATCGCCCGACTCCGCCGAGGAGCGTCCGAGCCGAGCGGAGCCCGCCAGGAGAGGCAGGACCGTGCCGGCGCACCCAGGCCTCCGCGGCTGAGACCCCCCGGACGCCGCCGCGGAACGTCCGAGCCGAGCCGAGCCCGCCGAGAGCGGTTGGACCGTGCCGGCGCACTCGTGCCGCCGCGGCTCAGATCGCCGGACGCCGCCAAGGAACGTCCGTGCCGAGCGGAGCCCGCCGGGAGAGGCTGTGCAATGCCGGTGCACTCGAGCCGCCGCGGCTGAGACCCCCCGGACACCACCGAGGAACGTCCGAACCGAACGGACCCCGCCGGGAGAGGCTGGACCGTGCCGGCGCACACGAGCCTCCTCGGCTGAGACCCCCCGGATGCCGCCGCGGAACGTCCGAGCCTAGCCGAGCCCGCCGAGATCGGTTGGACCGTGCCGGCGCACTCGTGGCGCCGCGGCTCAAATCGCCGGACGCCGCCGAGGAACGTCCGCGCCGAGCGGAGCCCGCCGGGAGAGGCTGTGCAGTGCCGGCGCACTCGAGCCGCCGCGGCTCAGATCGCCTGACTCCGCCGAGGAGCGTCCGAGCCGAGCGGAACCCGCCGGGAGCCGTTGGACCGTGCCGGCGAACTTGAGCCGCTGCGGCTCAGATCGCCGGACGCCGCCGAGGAACGTCCGAGACAAGCGGAGCCCGCCGGGAGAGGCTGGACCGTGCCGGCGCACACGAGCCTCCTCGGCTGAGACCCCCCGGATGCCGCCGCGGAACGTCCGAGCCTAGCCGAGCCCGCCGAGATCGGTTAGACCGTGCCGGCGCACTCGTGGCGCCGCGGCTCAGATCGCCGGACGCCGCCGAGGAACGTCCGCGCCGAGCGGAGCCCGCCAGCAGAGGCTGTGCAGTGCCGGCGCACTCGAGCCGCCGCGGCTCAGATCGCCTGACTCCGCCGAGGAGCGTCCGAGCCGAGCGGAACCCGCCGGGAGAGGCTGGACCGTGCCGGCGCACACGAGCCTCCGCGCTGGCCAGCGGTCGCTGCACGTCCGGCTCGAGTTGGTCGGCACGGTCTACCCGGCTCCGAGCGGACCGAAGCTCATGCGGCGGCGGCCATGGGTCGCTGAGCGGCGACCGGCTCACGTCGGCACAGTCTACCCTGCTCCGCCGCGGACGCTAGAGGTCGCTGACGGACGGGCTGGCAGACGTGCAGCGACACCTAGCGACCGCCGCCGAGCCCACGCGCAGGCACGGAGCCGGGTAGACCGTGCTGACCTAGCCGAGCCGCATAGGCAGCGACCCCTAGCCACCGCCGCCGAGCACCACGGCCCGCTCGGAGCCAGGTAGACCGTGCCTACCTAGACGAGCCGCATAGGCAGCGACCCCTAGCCACCGCCGCCGAGCACCACGGTCCGCTCGGAGCCGGGTAGACCGTGCCGACCTAGCCGAGATGCATAGGCAGCGCCCCCTAGCCGCCGCCGCCGAGCACCACGGCCCGCTCGGAGCCAGGGAGACCGTGCCGATCTAGACGAGCCGCATAGGCAGCGACCCCTAGCCGCCGCCGCCGAGCACCACGGCCCGCTCGGAGCCGGGTAGACCGTGCCGACCTAGCCGAGCCGCATAGGCAGCGACCCCTAGCCCCCGCTGCCGAGTCCCACAGCCCGCTCGGAGCCGGGTAGACCGTGCCGACATAGTCGAGCCGCATGGGCAGCGACGCCTAGCCGCCGACGCCGTGCCCCCCCCCCCTTACAACCCCCCCCCCCCCCTCTTCCACCCCTGCCCCCGGAGGCGCTCGGAGCCGGGTACACAGTGCCAGCTCAGCGGAGCAGCCACAAGAGCGGCACTTGGCCACTTCCGCGGAACGTCAGAGCGAGCTGAGTCCGCCTGGAGAGGCTGGACCGTGTCGCCGCGGCTCAGATCGCCAGACTCCGCCGAGGAGCGTCCGAGCCGAGCTGAACCCGCCGGGAGAGGCTGGACCGTGCCGGCGCACCCGAGCCTCCGCGGCTGAGACACCCCGGACGCCGCCGCGGAACGTCCGAGCCGAGCCGAACCCGCCGAGAGCGGTTGGACCGTGCCGGCGCACTCGTGCCGCCGCGGCTCAGATCGCCGGACGCCGCCGAGGAACGTCCGTGCCGAGCAGAGCCCGCCAGGAGAGGCTGTGCAGTGCCGGCGCACTCGAGCCGCCGCGGTTCAGATCGCCCGACTCCGCCGAGGAACGTCCGAACCGAACGGAGCCCGCCGGGAGAGGCTGGACCGTGCCGGCGCACACGAGCCTCCGCGCTGGCCAGCGGTCGCTGCACGTCCGGCTCGAGTTGGTCGGCACGGTCTACCCGGCTCGGAGCGGACCGAAGCTCATGCGGCCGAGGCCAGGGGTCGTTGCGCGGTGGCCGGCTCACGTCGGCACGGTCTACCCTGCTCCGCCGCGGACACTAGAGGTCGCTGACGGATGGGCTGGCAGACGTGCAGCGACACCTAGCGACCGCCGCCGAGCCCTCACGCAGGCACGGAGCAGGGTAGACCGTGCCGACGTAGTCGAGCCGCATAGGCAGCAACCCCTAGCGCCCTCCGCCGAGCACCACGGCCCGCTCGGAGCCGGGTGGACCGTGCCGACCTAGACTAGCCGCATAGGCAGCGACACCTAGCCGCCGCCGCCGAGCACTACGGCCCGCTCGGAGTCGGGTAGACCGTGCCGATCTAGTCGAGTCGCATGGGCAGCGACGCCTAGCTGCCGACGCCGTGCCCCCCCCCCCTTACTCCCCCCCTACCCCCCCATCTTCCCCCCATGCCCCCGGAAATGCTCGGAGCCAGGTACACAGTGCCAGTGCAGCGGAGCAGCCACAAGAGCGGCACTTGGCCACTTCCGCGGAACGTCCGAGCCGAGCTGAGTCCACCTGGAGAGGCTGGACCGTGTCGCCGCGGCTCAGATCGCCCGACTCCGCCGAGGAGCGTCCGAGTCGAGCAGAACCCGCCGGGAGCGGTTGGACCGTGCCGGCGCACTCGAGCCTCTGCGGCTCAGATCGCTGGACGCCACCGAGGAACGTCCGAGCCGAGCGGAGCCCGCCGGGAGAGGTGGACCGTGCCGGCGCACCCGAGCCTCCGCGGCTGAGACCCCCCGGACGCCGCTGCGGAACGTCCGAGCCGAGCCCAGCCCGCCGAGAGCGGTTGGACCGTGCCGGCGCACTCGTGCCGCCGCAGCTCAGATCGCCGGACGCCGCCGATGAACGTCCATGCCGAGCAGAGCCCGCCCAGAGAGGCTGTGCAGTGCCGGCACACTCGAGCCGCCGCGGCTCAGATCGCCCGACTCCGCCGAGGAGCGTCCGAGCCGGGCGGAACCCGCCGGGAGAGGCTGGACTGTGCCGGCACACACGAGCCTCCGCGCTGGCCAGCGGTCGCTGCACGTCAGGCTCGAGTTGGTCGGCACGGTCTACCCGGCTCCGAGCGGACCAAAGCTCATGCGGCGGCGGCCATGGGTCGCTGAGCGGCGGCCGGCTCACGTCGGCACGGTCTACACTGCTCCGCCGCGGACGCTAGAGGTCGCTGACGGACGGGCTGGCAGACGTGCAGAGACACCTAGCGACCGCCGCCGAGCCCTCGCGCAGGCACGGAGCAGGGTAGACTGTGCTGACCTAGTCGAGCCGCATAGGCAGCGACCTCTATCAGCCGCCGCCGAGCACCCTAGCCCGCTCGCAGCCGGGAAGACCGTGCCGACCTAGTCGAGCCGCTTAGGCAGCGACCCCTAGCCACCGTCACCGAGCAACACGGCCCGCTCGGAGCCGGGTAGACCGTGCCGACCTAGCCGAGACGCATAGGCAGCGACCCCTAGCCCCTGCTGCCGAGTCCCACAGCCCGCTCGGAGCCGGGTAGACCGTGCCGACCTAGTCGAGCCGCATGGGCAGCGACGCCTAGCCGCCGACGCCGAGCCCCCCCACCCTTACTCCCCCCCCCCCCCCCTCTTCCCCGCCTGCCCCCGGAGGCGCTCGGAGCCGGGTACACAGTGCCAGCGCAGCGGAGCAGCCACAAGAGCGGCACTTGGGCACTTCCGCGGAACGTCAGAGCGAGCTGAGTCCGCCTGGAGAGGCTGTGCAGTGCCGGCGCACTCGAGCCGCCGCGGCTCAGATCGCCCGACTGCGCCGAGGAGCGTCCGAGCCGAGCGGAACCCGCCGGGAGCGGTTGGACTGTGCCGGTGCATTAGAGCCGCCGCGGCTCAGATCGCCGGACGTCGCCGAGGAACATCCGAGCCGAGCGGAGCCCGCCGGGCCCTCGTGCACGCTCGGAGCCGGGTAGACCGTGCAGACCTAGTTGAGCCGCTTAGGCAGCGAACCCTAGCCTCCGTCGCCGAGCACCACGGCCCGCTCGGAGCCGGGTAGACCGTGCCGACCTAGCCGAGCCGCATAGGCAGCGACCCCTAGCCGCCGCCGCCGAGCATCACGGCCCTCTCAGAGCCGGGTAGACCGTGCCGACCTAGACGAGCCGCATAGGCAGCGACCCCTAGCCGCCGCCGCCGAGCACCACGGCCCGCTCGGAGCCGGGTAGACCGTGCCGACCTAGCCGAGCCGCATAGGCAGCGACCCCTAACCGCCGCCGCCGAGTCCCACAGCCCGCTCGGAGCCGGGTAGACCGTGCCGACCTAGACGAGCCGCATGGGCAGCGACGCCTAGCCGCCGACGCCGTGCCCCCCCCTTCCTTACTCCCCCCCCCCCCCCCCCCCCCTTCCCCCCCTGCACCCGGAGGCGCTTGGAGCCGGGTACACAGTGCCAGCGCAGCGGAGCAGCCACAAGAGCGGCACATGGCCACTTCCGCGGAACGTCCGAGCCGAGCTGAGTCCGCCTGGAGAGTCTGGACCATGTCGCCGCGTCTCAGATCGCCCGACTCCGCCGAGGAACGTCCGAGCCGAGCGGAACATGCCGGGAGCGGTTGGACCGTGCCGGCGCACTGGAGCCGCCGCGTCTCAGATCGCTGGACGCCGCCGAGGAACGTCCGTGCGGAGCGGAGCCCGCCGGGAGAGGCTGTGCAGTGCCGGCGCACCCGAGCCTCCGCGGCTGAGACCCCCTGGACGCCGCCGCGGAACGTCCGAGCCGAGCCGAGCCCGCCGAGAGCGGTTGGACCGTGCCGGCGCAAACATGCTGCCGCGGCTCAGATCGCCGGACGCCGCCGAGGAGCGTCCGAGCCGAGCGGAACCCGCCGAGAGCGGTTGGACCGTGCCGGCGCACTCATGCCGCCGCGGCTCAGATCGCCGGACGCCGCCGAGGAACGTCCGTGCCGAGCGGAGCCCGCCGGGAGAGGCTGTGCAGTGCTGGCGCACTCGAGCCGCCGCGGCTCAGATCGCCCGACTCCGCCGAGGAGCGTCCGAGCCGAGCGGAACGCGCCGGGAGCGGTTGGACTGTGCCGGCGCACTCGAGCTGCCGCGGCTCAGATCGCCGGACGTCGCCGAGGAACGTCCGAGCCGAGCGGAGCCCGCCGGGAGAGGCTGGACCGTGTCGCCGCGGCTCAGATCGCCCGACTCCGCCGAGGAGCGTCCGAGCCGAGCGGAACCCGCCGGGAGAGACTGGACCGTGCCGGTGCACACGAGCCTCCACGCTGGCCAGCTGTCGCTGCACGTCCGGCTCGAGTTGGTCGGCATGGTCTACCCGGCAACGAGCGGACCGAAGCTCATGCGGCGGCGGCCATGGGTCGCTGAGCGGCGGCCGGCTCACGTCGGCACGGTCTACCCTGCTCCGCCGCGGACACTAGAGGTCGCTGACGGACGGGCTGGCAGACGTGCAGCGACACCTAGCGACCGCCGCTGAACCCTCGCGCACGCTCGGAGCCGGGTAGATCGTGCTGACCTAGTCGATCAGCTTAGGCAGCGACCCCTAGCCGCCGCCGCAGAGCACCATGGCCCGCTCGGAGCCGGGTAGACCGTGCCGACCTAGTCGAGCCGCATGGGCAGCGACGCCTAGCCGCCGACGCCGTGCCCCCCCCCCCCTTACTCCCCCCCCCCCCCTCTTTCCCCCCTGCCCCCGGAGGCGCTCGGAGCCCTGTACACAGTGCCAGCGCAGCGGAGCAGCCACAAGAGCAGCACTTGGCCACTTCCGCAGAACGTCCGAGCTGAGCTGAGTCCGCCTGGAGAGGCTGGACCGTGTCGCCGCGGCTCAGATTGCCCTACTCTGCCGAGGAGCGTCCGAGCCGAACGGAACCCGTCGAGAGCGGTTGGACCGTGCCGGCGCACTCGTGCCGCCGCGGCTCAGATCGCCGGACGCCGCCGAGGAACGTCCGTGCCGAGCGGATCCCGCCGGGAGAGGCTGTGCAGTGTGGGCGCACTCGAGCAGCCACGGCTCAGATCGCCCGACTCCGCCGAGGAGCGTCCGAGCCGAGCGGAACCCGCCGGGAGCGGTTGGACTGTGCCGGCGCACTCGAGCTTCCGCGGCTCAGATCGCCGGACGTCGCCGAGGAACGTCCGAGCCGAGCGGAGCTTGCCGGGAGAGGCTGGACCGTGCCGGCGCACCCGAGCCTCCGCAGCTGAGACCCCCCGGATGCCGCCGAGGAACGTCCGAGCCGAGCCAAGGCAGCCGAGAGCGGTTGGACCGTGACGGCGCAAACGTGCTGCCGCGGCTCAGATTGCCGGACGCCGCCGAGGAAAGTCCGTGCCGAGCGGAGCCCGCCAGGAGAGGCTGTGCAGTGCCGGCGCACTCGAGCCGCCGCGGCTGAGACCCCCCGGACACCACCGAGGAACGTCCGAACCGAACGGAGCCCGCCGGGAGAGGCTGGACCGTGCCGGCGCACACGAGCCTCCGCCCTGGCCAGCGGTCGCTGCAAGTCCGGCTCGAGTTGGTCAGCACGGTCTACCCGGCTCCGAGCGGACCGAAGCTCATGCGGCGCCGGCCAGGGGTCGCTGAGCGGCGTCCGGCTCACGTCGGCACGGTCTACCCTGCTCCGCCGCGGACGCTAGAGGTCGCAAGTCCGGCCGACGCCGTGCCCTCCCCCCCCCCCCCCTTACTACCCCCCCCCCCTCTTTCCCCCCTGCCCCCGGAGGCGCTCGGAGCAGGGTACACAGTGGCAGCGCAGCGGAGCAGCCACAAGAGCGGCACTTGGCCACTTCCGCGGAACGTCCGAGCCGAGCTGAGTCCGCCTGGAGAGGCTGGACCGTGTCGCCGCGGCTCAGATCGCCCGACTCCGCCGAGGAGCGTCCGAGCCGAGCGGAACCCGCCGGGAGAGGCTGGACCGTGCCGGTGCACACGAGCCTCCGCGCTGGCCAGCAGTCGCTGCACATCCGGCTCGAGTTGGTCGGCACGGTCTACCCGGCTCCGAGCGGACCGAAGCTCATGCGGCGGCGGCCATGGGTCGCTGAGCGGCGGCCGGCTCACGTCGGCATGGTCTAACCTGCTCCGCCGCGGACGCTAGAGGTCACTGACGGACGGGCTGGCAGATGTGCAGCGACACCTAGCGACCGCCGCCGAACCCTCGCGCAAGCTCGGAGCCGGGTAGACCGTGCCGACCTAGTCGAGCCGCTTAGGCAGCGACCCCTAGCCGCCGCCACAGAGCACCATGGCCCGCTCGGAGCCGGGTAGACCGTGCCGACCTAGTCGAGCTGCATGGGCAGCGACGCCTAGCCGCCGACGCCGTGCCCCCCCCCCTTACTCCCCCCACCCCCCCTCTTCCCCCCCTGCCCCCGGAGACGCTCGGAGCCGGTTACACAGTGCCAGCGCAGCGGAGCAGCCACAAGAGCGGCACTTGGCCACTTCCGCGGAACGTCCAAGCCGAGCTGAGTCCGCCTGGAGAGGCTGGACCGTGTCGCCGCGGCTCAGATTGCCCTACTCCGCCGAGGAGCGTCCGAGCCGAGCGGAACCCGCCGAGAGCGGTTGGACCGTGCCGGCGCACTCGTGCCGCCACGGCTCAGATCGCCGGACGCCGCCGAGGAACGTCCGTTCCGAGCGGATCCCGCCGGGAGAGGCTGTGCAGTGCCGGCGCACTCGAGCCGCCACGGCTCAGATCGCCCGACTCCGCCGAGGAGCGTCCGAGCCGAGCGGAACCCGCCGGGAGCGGTTGGACTGTGCCGGCACACTCGAGCTGCCGCGGCTCAGATCGCCGGACGTCGCCGAGGAACGTCCGAGCCGAGCGGAGCCCGCCGGGAGAGGCTGGACCGTGCCGGCGCACCCGAGCCTCCGCAGCTGAGACCCCCCGGATGCCGCCGAGGAACGTCCGAGCCGAGCCGAGGCAGCCGAGAGCGGTTGGACCGTGACGGCGCAAACGTGCTGCCGCGGCTCAGATTGCCGGACGCCGCCGAGGAAAGTCCGTGCCGAGCGGAGCCCGCCAGGAGAGGCTGTGCAGTGCCGGCGCACTCGAGCCGCCGCGGCTGAGACCCCCCGGACACCACCGAGGAACGTCCGAACCGAACGCAGCCCGCCGGGAGAGGCTGGACCGTGCCGGCGCACACGAGCCTCCACCCTGGCCAGCGGTCGCTGCAAGTCCGGCTCGAGTTGGTCAGCACGGTCTACCCGGCTCCGAGCGGACCGAAGCTCATGCGGCGTCGGCCAGGGGTCGCTAAGCGGCGTCCGGCTCACGTCGGCACGGTCTACCCTGCTCCTCCGCGGACGCTAGAGGTCGCTGACAAACGGGCTGGCAGACGTGCAGCGACACCTAGCGACCGCCGCCGAGCCCTCGCGCACGCTCGGAGCCGGGTAGACCGTGCAGACCTAGTCGAGCCGCTTAGGCAGCGACCCCTAGACACCGTCGCCGAGCACCACGGCCCGCTCGGAGCCGGGTAGACCGTGCCGACCTAGCCGAGCCGCATAGGCAGCGACCCCTAGCCGCCGCCGCCGAGCACCACGGCCCGCTCGGAGCCGGGTAGACCGTGCCGACCTAGCCGAGCCGCATAGGCAGCGACCCCTAGCCCCCGCCGCCGAGCACCACGGCCCGCTCGGAGCCGGGTAGACCGTGCCGACCTAGCCGAGCCGCATAGGCAGCGACCCCTAGCCCCCGCCGCCGAGCACCATGGCCCGCTCGGAGCCGGGTAGACCGTGCCGACCTAGCCGAGACACATTGGCAGCGACCCCTAGCCGCCGCCGCCGAGAACCACGGCCCGCTCGGAGCCGGGTAGACCGTGCCGACCTAGACGAGCCGCATAGGCAGCGACCCCTAGCCGCCGCCGCCGAGTCCCACGGCCTGCTCGGAGCCGGGTAGACCGTGCCGACCTAGTCGAGCCGCATGGGCAGCGACGCCTAGCCGCCGACGCTGTGCCCCCCCCCCCCTTACTCCCTCGCCCCCCCCCCTCTTCCCCCCCTGCCCCCGGAGGCGCTCGGAGCCGGGTACACAGTGCCAGCGCAGCGGAGCAGCCACAAGAGCGGCACTTGGCCACTTCCGCGGAACGTCCGAGCCGAGCTGAGTCCGCCTGGAGAGTCTGGACCTTGTCGCCGCGGCTCAGATCGCCCGACTCCGCCGAGGAACGTCCGAGCCGAGCGGAACCCGCCGGGAGCGGTTGGACCGTGCCGGCGCACTCGAGCTGCCGCGGCTCAGATCGCCGGACGCCGCCGAGGAACGTCCGAGCCGAGCGGAGCCCGCCGAGATGGGTTGGACCGTGCCGGCGCATCCGAGCCTCCGCGGCTGAGACCCCCCGGACGCCGCTGCGGATCGTCCGAGCCGAGCCGAGCCCGCCGAGATCGGTTGGACCGTGCCGGCGCACACGTGCCGCCGCGGCTCAGATCGCTGGACGCCGCCGAGGAACGTCCGTGCCGAGCGGAGCCCGCCGGGAGAGGCTGTGCAGTGCCGGCGCACTCGAGCTGCCGCGGCTCAGATCGCCCGACTCCGCCGAGGAGCGTCCGAGCCGAGCGGAAGCCGCCGGGAGCGGTTGGACTGTGCCGGCGCACTCGAGCCGCCGTGGCTCAGATCGCCGGACGTCGCCGAGGAACGTCCGAGCCGAGTGGAGCCCACTGGGAGAGGCTGGACCGTGCCGGCGCACCCGAGCCTCTGCGGCTGAGACCCCCCGGACGCCGCCGCGGAACGTCCGTGCCGAGCCGAGCAGGCCGAGAGCGGTTGAACCGTGCCGGCGCACTCGTGCTGCCGCGGCTCAGATCGCCGGACGCCGCCGAGTAACGTCCGTGCCGAGCGGAGCCTGCCGGGAGAGGCTGGACCGTGTCGCCGCGGCTCAGATCGCCCGACTCCGCCGAGGAGCGTCCGAGCCGAGCGGAACCCGCCAGGAGAGGCTGGACCGTGCTGGTGCACACGAGCGTCCGCGCTGGCCAGCGGTCGCTGCACGTCCGGCTCGAGTTGGTCGGCACGGTCTACCCGGCTCTGAGCGGACCGAAGCTCATGCGGTGGCGGCCATGGGTTGATGAGCGGCGGCCGGCTCACGTCGGCACAGTCTACCCTGCTCCGCCGCGGACGTCTAGAGGTCGCTGACGGACGGGCTGGCAGACGTGCAGCGACACCTAGCGACCGCCGCCGAACCCTCGCGCACGCTCGGAGCCGGGTAGACTGTGCCGACCTAGTCGAGCCGCTTAGGCAGCGAACCCTAGCCGCAGCCGCAGAGCACCATGGCCCGCTCGGAGCCGGGTAGACCGTGTTGACCTAGTCGAGCCGCTTAGGCAGCGACACCTAGCAACCGTCGCCAAGCACCACGGCCCGCTCGGAGCCGGGTAGACCGTGCCGACCTAGTCGAGCCACATAGGCAGCGACCCCTAGCCGCCGATGTTGTGCCCCCCCCCCTTAATCCACCCCCCCCCCCCCTTCTCCCCCCCCCCCCCCCAGAAAAGCTCGGAGCCGGGTACACAATGCCAGCGCAGCGGAGCAGCCACAAGAGCGGCACTTGGCCACTTCCGCGGTACGTCCGAGCCGAGCTGAGTCCGCCTGGAGAGGCTGGACCGTGTCGCCGCGGCTCAGATCGCCCGACTCTGCCGAGGAGCGTCCGAGCTGAGCGGAACCCGCCGGGAGCGGTTGGACCGTGCCGGCGCACTTGAGCCGCCGTGGCTCAGATCGCCGGACGCCGCCGAGGAACGTCCGAGCCGAGCGGAGCCCGCCGGGAGAGGCTGGACCGTGCCGGCGCACCCGAGCCTCCGCGGCTGAGACCCCCCGGACGCCGCCGCGGAACGTCCGAGCCGAGCCGATCCCGCCGAGAGCGGTTGGACCGTGCCGGCGCACTCGTGCTGCCGCGGCTCAGATCGCCGGACGCCGCCGAGGAACGTCCGTGCCGAGTGGAGCCCGCCGGGAGAGGCTGTGCAGTGCCAGCGCACTCGAGCCGCGGTGGCTGAGACCCCCCGGACACCACCGAGGAACGTCCGTACCGAACGGAGCCCACCGGGAGAGGCTGGACCGTGCCGGCGCACATGAGCCTCCGCCCTGGACAGCGGTCGATGCACGTCCGGCTCGAGTTGGTCGGCACGGTCTACCTGGCTCCGAGCGGACCGAAGCTCATGCGGCGGCGGCCAGGGGTCGCTGAGCGGCGTCCGGCTCACGTCGGCACGGTCTACCCTGCTCCGCCGCGGACGCTAGAGGTCGCTGACGGACGAGCTGGCAGACGTGCAGCGACACCTAGCGACCGCCGCCGAGCCCTCGCGCACGCTCGGAGCCGGGTAGACCGTGCCGACCTAGTTGAGCTGCTTAGGCAGCGACCCCTAGCCACCGTCACCGAGAACCACGGCCCGCTCGGAGCCGGGTAGACCGTGCCGACCTAGTCGAGCCGCATGGGCAGCGACGCCTAGCCGCCGACGCTGTGCCCCCCCCCCCCTACTCCCTCGCCCCCCCCCCCTCTTCCCCCCCTGCCCCCGGAGGCGCTCGGAGCCGGGTACACAGTGCCAGCGCAGCAGAGCAGCCACAAGAGCGGCACTTGGCCACTTCCGCGGAACGTCCGAGCCGAGCTGAGTCCGCCTGGAGAGTCTGGACCGTGTCGCCGCGGCTCAGATCGCCCGACTCCGCCGAGGAACGTCCGAGCCGAGCGGAACCCGCCGGGAGCGGTTGGACCGTGCCGGCGCACTCGAGCTGCCGCGGCTCAGATCGCCCGACTCCGCCGAGGAGCGTCCGAGCCGAGCGGAAGCCGCCGGGAGCGGTTGGACTGTGCCGGCGCACTCGAGCCGCCGTGGCTCAGATCGCCGGACGTCGCCGAGGAACGTCCGAGCCGAGTGGAGCCCACTGGGAGAGGCTGGACCGTGCCGGCGCACCCGAGCCTCTGCGGCTGAGACCCCCCGGACGCCGCCGCGGAACGTCCGTGCCGAGCCGAGCAGGCCGAGAGCGGTTGAACCGTGCCGGCGCACTCGTGCTGCCGCGGCTCAGATCGCCGGACGCCGCCGAGTAACGTCCGTGCCGAGCGGAGCCTGCCGGGAGAGGCTGGACCGTGTCGCCGCGGCTCAGATCGCCCGACTCCGCCGAGGAGCGTCCGAGCCGAGCGGAACCCGCCAGGAGAGGCTGGACCGTGCTGGTGCACACGAGCGTCCGCGCTGGCCAGCGGTCGCTGCACGTCCGGCTCGAGTTGGTCGGCACGGTCTACCCGGCTCTGAGCGGACCGAAGCTCATGCGGCGGCGGCCATGGGTTGATGAGCGGCGGCCGGCTCACGTCGGCACAGTCTACCCTGCTCCGCCGCGGACGTCTAGAGGTCGCTGACGGACGGGCTGGCAGACGTGCAGCGACACCTAGCGACCGCCGCCGAACCCTCGCGCACGCTCGGAGCCGGGTAGACTGTGCCGACCTAGTCGAGCCGCTTAGGCAGCGAACCCTAGCCGCAGCCGCAGAGCACCATGGCCCGCTCGGAGCCGGGTAGACCGTGTTGACCTAGTCGAGCCGCTTAGGCAGCGACACCTAGCAACCGTCGCCAAGCACCACGGCCCGCTCGGAGCCGGGTAGACCGTGCCGACCTAGTCGAGCCACATAGGCAGCGACCCCTAGCCGCCGATGTTGTGCCCCCCCCCCTTAATCCACCCCCCCCCCCCCCTCTCCCCCCCACCCCCAGAAACGCTCGGAGCCGGGTACACAATGCCAGCGCAGCGGAGCAGCCACAAGAGCGGCACTTGGCCACTTCCGCGGTACGTCCGAGCCGAGCTGAGTCCGCCTGGAGAGGCTGGACCGTGTCGCCGCGGCTCAGATCGCCCGACTCTGCCGAGGAGCGTCCGAGCTGAGCGGAACCCGCCGGGAGCGGTTGGACCGTGCCGGCGCACTTGAGCCGCCGTGGCTCAGATCGCCGGACGCCGCCGAGGAACGTCCGAGCCGAGCGGAGCCCGCCGGGAGAGGCTGGACCGTGCCGGCGCACCCGAGCCTCCGCGGCTGAGACCCCCCGGACACCGCCGCGGAACGTCCGAGCCGAGCCGATCCCGCCGAGAGCGGTTGGACCGTGCCGGCGCACTCGTGCTGCCGCGGCTCAGATCGCCGGACGCCGCCGAGGAACGTCCGTGCCGAGTGGAGCCCGCCGGGAGAGGCTGTGCAGTGCCAGCGCACTCGAGCCGCGGTGGCTGAGACCCCCCGGACACCACCGAGGAACGTCCGTACCGAACGGAGCCCACCGGGAGAGGCTGGACCGTGCCGGCGCACATGAGCCTCCGCCCTGGACAGCGGTCGATGCACGTCCGGCTCGAGTTGGTCGGCACGGTCTACCTGGCTCCGAGCGGACCGAAGCTCATGCGGCGGCGGCCAGGGGTCGCTGAGCGGCGTCCGGCTCACGTCGGCACGGTCTACCCTGCTCCGCCGCGGACGCTAGAGGTCGCTGACGGACGAGCTGGCAGACGTGCAGCGACACCTAGCGACCGCCGCCGAGCCCTCGCGCACGCTCGGAGCCGGGTAGACCGTGCCGACCTAGTCGAGCTGCTTAGGCAGCGACCCCTAGCCACCGTCGCCGAGAACCACGGCCCGCTCGGAGCCGGGTAGACCGTGCCGACCTAGTCGAGTCGCATGGGCAGCGACGCCTAGCCTCGGACGCTGTGCCCCCCCCCCCCTTACTCTCCCCCCCCCCCTCCCTTCCCCCCCTGCCCCCGGAGACGCTCGGAGCCGTGTACACAGTGCCAGCGCAGCGGAGCAGCCACAAGAGCGGCACTTGTCCACTTCCGCAGAACGTCCGAGCCGAGCTGAGTCCGCCTGGAGAGGCTGGACCGTGTCGCCGCGGCTCAGATCGACTGACTCTGCCGAGGAGCGTCCGAGCCGAGCGGAACCCGCCAGGAGCGGTTGGACCGTGCCGGCGCACTCGAGCCGCCGCGGCTCAGATCGCCGGACGCCGCCGAGGAACGTCCGAGCCGAGCGGAGCCCGCCGGGAGAGGCTGGACCGTGCCGGCGCACCCGAGCCTCCGCGGCTGAGACACCCCGGACGCCGCCGCGGAACGTCCGAGCCGAGCCGAGCCCGCCGAGAGCGGTTGGACCGTGCCGGCGCACTCGTGCCGCCGCGGCTCAGATCGCCGGACGCCGCCGAGGAACGTCCATGTCGAGCGGAGCCCGCCGGGAGAGGCTGTGCAGTGCCGGCGCACTCGAGCCGCCACGGCTCAGATCGCCCGACTCCGCCTAGGAGCGTCCGAGCCAAGCGGAACCCGCCGGGAGAGGCTGGACCGTGCCGGTGCACACGAGCCTCCGCGCTGGCCAGCGGTCGCTGCACGTCCGGCTCGAGTTGGTCGGCACGGTCTACCCGGCTCCGAGCGGACCGAAGCTCATGTGGCGGCGGCCAGGGGTCGCTGAGCGGCGGCCGGCTCACGTCGGCACGGTCTACCCTGCTCTGCCGCGGACGCTAGAGGTCGCTGACGGACGGGCTGGCAGATGTGTAGCGACACCTAGCGACCGCCGCCGAGCCCTCGCGCACGCTCGGAGCAGGGTAGACTGTGCCGACCTAGTCGAGCCGCATAGGCAGCGACCTCTAGCAGCCGCCGCCGAGCACCCTAGCCCGCTCGGAGCCGGGTAGACCGTGTTGACCTAGTCGAGCCGCTTAGGCAGCGAACCCTAGCAACCGTCGCCAAGCACCACGGCCCGCTCGGAGCCGGGTAGACCGTGCCGACCTAGTCGAGCCGCATGGGCAGCGACGCCTAGCCGTCGACGCCGTGCCCCCCCCCCCCTTACTCCTCCCCCACCCCCCCCTCTCCCCACCCCGGAGACGCTCGGAGCCGGGTACACAGTGCCAGTGCAGCGGAGCAGCCACAAGAGCGGCACTTGGGCACTTCCGCGGAACGTCCGAGCCGAGCTGAGTCCGCCTGGAGAGGCTGGACCGTGTCGCCGCGGCTCAGATCGCCCGACTCCGCCGAGGAACGTCCGAGCCGAGCGGAGCCGAGCCGAAAGAGGCTGGACCGTGCCGGCGCACCCGAGCCTCCGCGGCCGAGACCCCCCGGACGCCGCAGCGGAACGTCCGAGTCGAGCCGAGCCCGCCGAGAGCGGTTGGACCGTGCCGGCGTACTCGTGCCGCCGCAGCTCATATCACCGGACGCCGCCGAGGAACGTCCGTGCGGAGCGGAGCCCGCCGGGAGAGGCTGTGCAGTGCCGGCGCACTCGAGCCGACGCGGCTCAGATCGCCCGACTCCGCCGAGGAGCGTCCTAGCTGAGCGGAACTCGCCGGGAGCTGTTGGACTGTGCCGGCGCACTCGAGCCGCCGCGGCTCAAATCGCCGGACGTCGCCTAGGAACGTCCGAGCCGAGTGGAGCCCGCCGGGAGAGGCTGGACTGTGCCAGCGCACCCAAGCCTCCGCGGCTGAGACCCCCCGGACGCCAAAGGCAAACGGCAGACCCAAATCTGCCCCACACCATCTCCTGCCCCATAGATCTAACTCACATGTGCCCCACAGCAGCTCCTGCCCATAGATCTGACCCACAGCAGCTCCTGCCCTATAGATCTGATTCAAATCTCCCCCCCAGCAGCTCCTGCTCCATAGATCTGACCCACATGTACCCCAGAGCAGATATGCCCCATTGATTTGACCCACATCAGCCCCACAGTAGCTCCTGCCCCATAGATCTGACCCCCATCAGCCCCACTGCAGCTCCTGCCCCATAGATCTAACCCACATCAGCCCCACAGCAGCTCCTGCCCCATAGATCTGACCCACATCATATGTAAAGCAGCTCCTGCCCAATAGATATGACCCACAGCAGCTTCAGCCCCATTGATCTGACCCACATCAGCCCCACAGCAGCTCCTGCCCCATAGATCTGACACACATCAGACCCACAGCAGCTGCTGACCCATAGATCTGACCCAAATCAGCCCCGCAGCAGCTCCTGCCCCATAGATCTGTACCAGATGTGCCCCACAGCAGCTCCTGCCCCATAGATCTGACCCACATCTGCCCCACAGCAGCTCCTGACCCATAGATCTGACCCACATCAACCCCACAGAAGCTCCTGCCCCATAGATCTGAACCACATCTGCCCCACAGCAGATTTTACCCCACAGATCTGACCCACATCAGCCCCACAGCAGCTCATGCCCCATAGATCTGACCCGCATCAGCCCCACAGCAGCTCCTGCCTCATAGATCTGACTCAGAGCATCTCCTGCCCCATAGATCTGACCCACATCTTCCCCACAGCAGCTCCTGCCCCATAGATCTGACCCACATCTTCCCCACAGCAGCTCCTGCCCCATAGATCTGACCCACATCTGCCCCACAGCAGCTCCTGCTCCATAGACCTGACCCACATGTTCCCCACACCAGCTCCTGCCCTATAGATCTGACCCACAGCATCTCCTGCCCCATAGATCTGACCCACATCAGACCCGCAGCAGCTGCTGACCCATAGATCTGACCCACATCAGCCACACAGCAGCTCCTGACTCATAAATCTGACCCACATCAGCCCCACAGCAGCTCCTGCCCCATAGATCTGACCCAAATCAGCCCCGCAGCAGCTCCTGCCCCATAGATCTGACCCACATGTGCCCCACAGCAGCTCCAAACTCATAGATCTGACCCACATCAGCCCCACCATCAGCTCCTGCCGCATACATATGACCCAAATCTGCCCCACACCATCTCCTGCCCCATAGATCTAACTCACATGTGCCCCACAGCAGCTTGTGCTCCATAGATCTGACCCACAGCAGCTCCTGCCCTATGGATCTGATTCAAATCTGCCCCACAGCAGCTCCTACTCCATAGATCTGACCCACATGTGCCCCAGAGCAGCTCTGCCCCATTGATTTGACCCACATCAGCCCCACAGCAGCTCCTGACCTGTAGATCTGACCCACATCTGACCCACAGCAGCTCCTGCCCCATAGATCTGACACACATCAGCCCCACATCAGCTCCTGCCCCATAGATCTGACCCTCCTCAGCCCCATAGCATCTCCCGCTTCGTAGATCTTAACCGTATCAGCCCCACAGCATCTCCTGCCCCATAGATCTGACCCACATGTGCCCCACAGCAGCTCCAAACTCATAGATCTGACCCACATCAGTCCAACAGCAGATTTTGCACCATAGATATGTCCCTCATCTGCCCCACAGCAACTCCTGCCCCATAGATCTGACCTACATCATCCCCTCTGCAGCTCCTGCCCCATAGGTCTGACCCACATGTACCCCACAGCAGCTCCTGCCCTATAGATCTGACCCACATCAGTCTCACAGAAGCTCCTACCCCATAGATCTGACACACATGTGCCCCACAGCTGCTCCACGGCACGGTTTCCCCGGCTCGGTGCGGCTCGCAAGCTTTGCGGCGCCGGCTATGCGTTTTTGCTTGCGGAGACGCCACGGGAGCGACATTTGGCTGATTCCGAGGAACGTCCGAGCACCACGGCCCGCTCGGAGCCGGGTAGACCGTGCCGACCTATTCGAGACGCATGGGCAGCGACGCCTAGCCGCCGACGCCGTGCCCCCCTCCCCTTCCCCTCACCCTCTGGAGACGCGCGGAGCCGGGTAGACAGTGCCAGGGCAGAGGAGCCGCCATGAGAGCGGCACTTGGCCACTTCCGCGGAACGTCCAAGCCGAGCGGAGCCCGCCGGGAGAGGCTGGACCGTGCCGGCACACTCGAGCCGCCGCGGCTGAGACCGCTGGACGCCACCGTGGAACGTCCGAACCGAACGGAGCCCGTTGGGAGACGTTGGACCGTGCCGGCGCACTCGAGCCGCGATGGCCAGGGGTCGAGCCGTGTTGACCGTGCCGGAGCACCGGAGGCGCCACGGAGACGCCACTCGGCCGCAGCCGCGGAACGACCTGGGTGCACGTACGAGCCGGTCGCTGTTCGCTGGGTCAGGGCGCACCCGGGCTTCTCGCCGTCCCGCCACCGCCACCGCGGTTTTGCCCTTTTGTCTGCGTGTTTGTTTGTTCGTCCGCTCGTTCGTACTTTGGTCCGTTCGATCGTTTGTCCGTGCCCCCACGCGCCCTCTCGGTTTTATTATTTTCCGTTTGTTTGTTTGTTTGTTTATTTGTTTGTTTGTTTTTCTTGTGGGTTCT
Organism: Coturnix japonica; assembly: GCF_054131305.1. Taxonomy (NCBI): domain Eukaryota; kingdom Metazoa; phylum Chordata; class Aves; order Galliformes; family Phasianidae; genus Coturnix; species Coturnix japonica. Next base: position 1,253,765 of record NC_140690.1, read on the forward strand.
TCTTTACCTTCCACTTTTTTAGATTTTGAAAAAGCCGCTCCGCCCCCCTCGCCTCCCCGGCTCTGCAGGAAGAGCGTGGGCGCGTGCGCGGGCCCCGCCCACCGGGGTCTGTTCGGGCCGGATATCCGGACTGCGGGCAGGCCGCGTGGCGAGGGATGGCGGAAGAGCGGCGGGAAGACGGCAGCGGCGAGAGGTGGGCCGGCGGGAGGCGGCCGCGTCCCCCGCGGGGTTCGCGCCTAGCCTCTCTCCCAGCCGGCAGATGAGGTGGAACGGTACATAGGATTTTCGGCGGGAGGAGGAGGTGGTGGCGGTGGTGGCGGTGGTGGCGGTGGTGGCGGTTGTGGTGGTGGCGGCGGCGGGGCTGGGGGGCGGCGAGGCGTTTTGGCGGGCTCCAGTCGCCGAGTCGAGCCGCCATTGAGCCGAGCCGTCAGGAGCACCCCGGCGGAAAAAGGAAAGAAAAGAAAAAAACCAAACGGGCCAATCGGGTCCAAACAAATAACCGAGCGAGTGACTGACCAAACAACAAACAAACAAACAAACAAATAAAAAAACACGGTCGCGGGCCGGTCGGGCGAGATGCGTCCGGGAGAGGGCGGGTTGTGGGCGAGGGCCAGGGTGGGGGCAGGCGGAGGCGGGCCGCCGTCGGGTACTGGTCGGGTTCCCGCTCGTGCGGTGTGGACCGGGGGGGGGGAAGGTGGAGGATGGATGCGGGGCCGGGAAGATCAAACGCCGGCCGGCAGCCAGGTCTACCCGCATACCCGCAACCCCGTCGCGGACCCCCCCATCCCTCCTCGGCCACGCAAGCGACCCCCTTCTTCGTGACAGAGGCCGTGCCGGTCCAGGCCGGGCGGGGCCTACTCACGCGCGGGCGACGAGGAGAAAGAGAAGGGAAGGGAAGGGAAGGGAAGGGAAGGGAAGGGAAGGGAAGGGAAGGGAAGGGAAGGGAAGGGAAGGGAAGGGAAGGGAAGGGAAGGGAAGGGAAGGGAAGGGAAGGGAAGGGAAGGGAAGGGAAGGGAAGGGAAGGGAAGGGAAGGGAAGGGAAGGGAAGGGAAGGGAAGGGAAGGGAAGGGAAGGGAAGGGAAGGGAAGGGAAGGGAAGGGAAGGGAAGGGAAGGGAAGGGAAGGGAAGGGAAGGGAAGGGAAGGGAAGGGAAGGGAAGGGAAGGGAAGGGAAGGGAAGGGAAGGGAAGGGAAGGGAAGGGAAGGGAAGGGAAGGGAAGGGAAGGGAAGGGAAGGGA
>NC_140690.1:1267500-1285000 GCF_054131305.1 Coturnix japonica
GCCGTCGCAGCGGAGCAGCCACGAGAGCGGCACTTGGCCACTTCCGCGGAACGTTCGAGCCGAGCTGAGTCCACCTGGAGAGGCTGGACCGTGTCTCCACGGCTCAGATCGCCCGACTCTGCCGAGGAGCGTCCGAGCCGAGCGGAGCCCGTGGGGAGAGGCTGGACCGTGCCGGCGCACCCGAGCCTCCGCGGCTGAGACCCCCCGGAAGCCGCTGTGGAACGTCCGAGCCGAGCCGAGCCCGCCGAGTGCGGTTGGACCGTGCCGGCGCACTCGTGCTGCCGCAGTTCAGATCGCCGGACGCCGCTGAGGAACGTCCGTGCCGAGCGGAGCCCGCCAGGAGAGGCTGTGCAGTGCCGGCGCACTCGAGCCGCCGCGGCTGAGACCCCCCGGGCACCACCGAGGAACGTCCGAACCGAACGGAGCCCGCCGGGAGAGGCTGGACCGTGCCGGCGCACACGAGCCTCCGCCCTGGCCAGCGGTCGCTGCACGTCCGGCTCGAGTTGGTCGGCACGGTCTACCTGGCTCCGAGCGGACCGAAGCTCATGCGGCGGCGGCCAGGGGTCGCTGAGCGGCGGCCGGCTCACGTCGGCACGGTCTACCCTGCTCCGCCGCGGACGCTAGAGGTCGCTGATGGACGGGCTGGCAGACGTGCAGCGACACCTAGCGACCGCCGCCGAGCCCTCGCGCACGCACGGAGCAGGGTAGACCGTGCCGACCTAGCCGGGACGCATAGGCAGCGACCCCTAACCGCCGCCGCCGAGCCCCAAGGCCCGCTCGGAGCCGGGTAGACCGTGCCGACCTAGTCGAGCCGCATGGGCAGCGACGCCTAGCTTCCGACGCCGAGCACACCCCCCTCCCCCCCCCCTTAGTCTTACCCACCCTCCCCCGGAGACGCTCGGAGCCGGGTACACAGTGCCGGCGCAGCGGAGCACCCACGAGAGCGGCACTTGGCCACTTCCGCGGAACGTTCGAGCCGAGCTGAGTCCACCTGGAGAGGCTGGACCGTGTCTCCACGGCTCAGATCGCCCGACTCTGCCGAGGAGCGTCCGAGCCGAGCGGAGCCCGCGGGGAGAGGCTGGACCGTGCCGGCGCACCCGAGCCTCCGCGGCTGTGACCCCCCGGAAGCCGCTGTGGAACGTTTGAGCCGAGCCGAGCCCGCCGAGTGCGGTTGGACCGTGCCGGCGCACTCGTGCTGCCGCGGTTCAGATCACCGGACGCCGCTGAGGAACGTCCGTGCCGAGCGGAGCCCGCCAGGAGAGGCTGTGCAGTGCCGGCGCACTCAAGCCGCCGTGGCTGAGACCCCCCGGACACCACCGAGGAACGTCCGAACCGAACGGAGCCCGCCGGGAGAGGCTAGACCGTGCCGGCGCACACGAGCCTCCGCCCTGGCCAGCGGTCACTGCACGTCCGGCTCGAGTTGGTCGGCACGGTCTACCCGGCTCCGAGCGGACCGAAGCTCATGCGGCGGCGGCCAGGGGTCGCTGAGCGGCGGCCGGCTCACGTCGGCACAGTCTACCCTGCTCCGCCGCGGACGCTAGAGGTCGCTGACGGACGGGCTGGCAGACGTGCAGCGACACCTAGCGACCGCCGCCGAGCCCTCGCGCAGGCACGGAGCAGGGTAGACCGTGCCGACCTAGCCGGGACGCATAGGCAGCGACCCCTAACCGCCGCCGCCGAGCCCCAAGGCCCGCTCGGAGCCGGGTAGACCGTGCCGACCTAGTCGAGCCGCATGGGCAGCGACGCCTAGCTTCCGACGCCGAGCACCCTCCCTCCCCCCCCCTTAGTCTTACCCACCCTCCCCCGGAGACGCTCGGAGCCGGGTACACAGTGCCGGCGCAGCGGAGCACCCACGAGAGCGGCAATTGGCCACTTCCGCGGAACGTCCTAGTCGAGCTGAGTCCGCCTGGAGACGCTGGACCGTTCCGCCGCGGCTCAGATCGCCAGACTCTTCCGAGGAGCGTCCGAGCCAAGCGGAACCCGCCGGGAGCGGTTGGACCGTGCCGGCGCACACGAGCCTCCGCCCTGGCCAGCAGTCGCTGCTCGTCCGGCTCGAGCTGGTCGGCACGGTCTACCCGGCTCAGAGCGGACCGAAGCTCATGCGGCGGCGGCCAGGGGTCGCTGAGCGGCGGCCGGCTCACGTCGGCACGGTCTACCCTGCTCCGCCGCGGATGCTAGAGGTCGCTGACAGACGGGCTGGCAGACCTGCAGCGACACCTAGCGACCGCCGCCGAGCCCTCGCGCAGGCACGGAGCAGGGTAGACTGTGCTGACCTAGTCGAGCCGCATAGGCAGCGACCTCTAGCATCCGCCGCCGAGCACCCTAGCCAGCTCGCAGCCGGGTAGACCGTGCCGACCTAGTCGAGCCGCTTAAGCAGCGACCCCTAGCCACCATCGCCGAGCACAACGGCCCGCTCGGAGCCGGGTAGACCGTGCCGACCTAGCCGAGACGCATAGGCAGCGACCCCTAGCCGCCACCGCCGAGCACCACGGCCCACTCGGAGCCAGGTAGACCGTACCGTTCCTAGCCGAGCCGCATAGGCAGCGACCCCTAGCCGCCGCCTCCGAGCACCACGGCCCGCTCGGAGCCAGGTAGACCGTGCCGACCTAGACGAGCCGCATAGGAAGCGACCCCTATTCACCGCCGCCGAGCACCACGGCCCTCTTGGAGCCGGGTAGACCGTGCCGACCTAGCCGAGCCGCATAGGCAGCGACCCCTAGCCCCCGCCGCCAATCACCATGGCCCGCTCGGAGCCGGGTAGATCGTGCCGACCTAGCCGAGACGCATAGGCAGCGACCCCTAGCCGCCGCCGCCGAGCACCACGGCCCGCTCGGAGCCGGGTAGACCGTGCCGACCTAGTCGAGCCGCATGGGCAGCGAGGCCTAGCCGCCGACGCCGTGCCCCCCCCCCCTTACTCCCCCCCCCACCTTCACCCTCTTTCCCCCCCCCCCCCCCCCCCGGAGACGCTCGGAGCCGGGTACAGAGTGCCGGCGCAGCGGAGCAGCCACAAGAGCGGCACTTGGCCACTTCCGCGGAACGTCCGAGCTGAGCTGAATCCGCCTGGAGAGGCTGGACCGTGTCGCCACGGCTCAGATCGCCCGACTCCGCCGAGGAGCGTCCGAGCCGAGCGGAACCCGCCGGGAGCGGTTGGACCGTGTCGCCGCGGCTCAGATCGCCCGACTCTGCCGAGGAGCGTCCGAGCCGAGCGGAACCCGCCGGGAACGGTTGGACCGTGCCGGCGCACCCGAGCCTCCGCAGCTGAGACCCCCCGGATGCCGCCGCAGAACGTCCGAGCCGAGCCGAGCCCGCCGAGAGCGGTTGGACCGTGCCGGCGCACTCGAGCCGCCGCGGCTCAGATCGCCGGACGCCGCCGAGGAACGTCCGAGCCGAGCGGAGCCCGCTGGGAGAGGCTGGACCGTGCCGGCACACCCGAGCCTCCGCGGCTGAGAACCCCCGGACGCCGCCGCGGAACGTCCGAGCCGAGCCCGCCGAGAGCGGTTGGACCGTGCCAGCGCACTCGTGCTGCCGCGGCTCAGATCGCTGGAGGCGCCGAGGAACGTCCGTGCCGAGCAGATCCCGCCGGGAGAGGCTGTGCAGTGCCGGAGCACCCGAGCCTCCGCGGCTGAGACCACGCGGACGCCGCCGCGGAACGTCCGAGCCGAGCCGAGCCCGCCGAGAGCGGTTGGACCGTGCCGGCGCACTCGTGCCGCCGCTGCTCAGATCGCCGTACGCCGTTGAAGAACGTCCGTGCCGAGCGGAGCCCGCCGGGAGAGGCTGTGCAGTGCCGGCGCACTTGAGCCGCCGTGGCTCAGATCGCCCAACTCCGCTGAGGAGTGTCCAAGCCGAACGGAACCCGCCGGGAGAGGCTGGACTGTGCCGGCGCACACGAGCCTCCGCGCTGGCCAGCGGTCGCTGCACGTCCGGCTCGAGTTGGTCGGCACGGTCTACCCGGCTCCGAGCGGACCGAAGCTCATGCGGCGGCGGCCATGGGTTGCTGAGCGGCGGCCGGCTCATGTCGGCACGGTCTACCCTGCTCCGCCGCGGACGCTAGAGGTCGCTGATGGACGGGCTGGCAGACGTGCAGCGACACCTAGCGACCGCCGCCGAGCCCTCGCGCAGGCACGGAGCCGGGTAGACCGTGCCGGCCTAGCCGAGCCGCATAGGCAGCGACCCCTAGCCGCCGCCGCCGAGCACCACGGCCCTCTCGAAGCCAGGTAGACCGTGCCTACCTAGACGAGCCGCATAGGCAGCGACCCCTAGCCACCGCCGCCGAGCACCACGGCCCGCTCGGAGCCGGGTAGACCGTGCCGACCTAGCCGAGACGCATAGGCAGCGACCCCTAGCCGCCGCCGCCGAGCACCACGGCCCGCTCGGAGCCAGGGAGACCGTGCCGATCTTGACGAGCCGCAAAGGCAGAAACCCCTAGCCGCCGCCGCCAAGCACCACGGCCCGCTCGGAGCCGGGTAGACCGTGCCGACCTAGCTGAGCCGCACAGGCAGCGACCCCTAGCCGCCGCCGCCGAGCACCACGGCCGGCTCGGAGCCGGGTAGACCGTGCCGACCTAGTCGAGCCGCATGGGCAGCGAGGCCTAGCCGCCGACGCCGTGCCCCCCCCCCCTTACTCCCACCCCCACCCCCCCCTCTTCCCCCCCCCCCCCCCCCCCCCGGGGAAGCTCGGAGCCGGGTACAGAGTGCCGGCGCAGCGGAGCAGCCACAAGAGCGGCACTTGGCCACTTCCGCGGAACGTCCGAGCCGAGCTGAGTCCGCCTGGAGAGGCTGGACCGTGTCGCCGCGGCTCAGATCGCCCGACTCCGCCGAGGAGCGTCCGAGCCGAGCGGAACCCGCCGGGAACGGTTGGACCGTGCCGGCGCACCCGAGCCTCCGCAGCTGAGACCCCCCGGATGCCGCCGCAGAACGTCCGAGCCGAGCCGAGCCCGCCGAGAGCGGTTGGACCGTGCCGGCGCACTCGTGCCGCCGCGGCTCAGATCGCCGGACGCCGCCGAGGAACGTCCGTTCCAAGCGGTTCCCGCCGGGAGAGGCTGTGCAGTGCCGGCGCACTCGAGCCGCCGTGGCTCAGATCGCCCGACTCCACCGAGGAGCGTCCGAGCCGAGCGGAACCCGCCGGGAGAGGCTGGATCATGCCGGTGCACACGAGCTTCCGCGCTGGCCAGCGGTCGCTGCACGTCCGGCTCGAGTTGGTCGGCACGGTCTACCCGGCTCCGAGCGGACCGAAGCTCATGCGGCGGCGGCCATGGGTCGCTGAGCGGCAGCCGGCTCACGTCGGCACGGTCTACCCTGCTTCGCCGCGGACGCTAGAGATCGCTGACGGATGGGCTGGCAGACGTGCAGCGACACCTAGCGACCGCCGCCGAGCCCTCACGCACGCTCGGAGCTGGGTAGACCGTGCCGACCTAGTCGAGTTGCTTAGGCAGTGACCCCTAGCCGCCGCCGCAGAGCACCATGGCCTGCTCGGAGCCGGGTAGACCGTGCCGACCTAGTCGAGCCGCATGGGCAGTGACGCCTAGCCGCCGACGCCGTCCCCCCCCCCCCTAACTCCCCCCCCCCCCTTCCACCCCTGCCCCCGGAGGCGCTCGGAGCCGGGTACACAGTGCCAGCGCAGCGGAGCAGCCACAAGAGCGGCACTTGGCCACTTCCGCGGAACGTCCGAGCCGAGCTGAGTCCGCCTGGAGAGGCTGGACCGTGTCGCCGTGGCACAGATCGACCGACTCCGCCGAGGAGCGTCCGAGCCGAGCGGAACCCGCCAGGAGCGGTTGGACCGTGCCGGCGCACTCGAGCCGCCGCGGCTCAGATCGCCGGACGCCACCGAGGAACGTCCGAGCCGAGCGGAGCCCGCCGGGAGAGGCTGGACCGTGCCGGAGCACCCGAGCCTCCGCGGCTGAGACACCCCGGACGCCGCCGCGGAACGTCCGAGCTGAGCCGAGCCTGCCGAGAGCGGTTGGACCGTGCCGGCGCACTCGTGCCGCCGCGGCTCAGATCGTCGGACGCCGCCGAGGAACGTCCGTGCGGAGCGGAGCCCGTAAGGAGAGGCTGTGCAGTGCCGGCGCACTCGAGCCGACGCGGCTCAGATCGCCCGACTCCGCCGAGGAGCGTCCGAGCTGAGCGGAACCCGCCGGGAGTGGTTGGACTGTGCCGGCGCACTCGAGCCGCCGCGGCTCAGATCGCCGGACGTCGCCTAGGAACATCCGAGCCGAGCGGAGCCCGCCGGGAGAGGCTGGACCGTGCCGGCGCACCCGAGCCTCCGCGGCTGAGACCCCCCGGACGCCAACGGCAAACGGCAGACCCAAATCTGCCCCACACCATCTCCTGCCCTATAGATCTAACTCACATGTGCCCCACAGCAGCTCCTGCCCCATAGATCTGACCCACATCAGCCCCACAGCAGCTCCTGCCTTTTAGATATGACCCCCATCAGACCCACAGCAGCTTCTACCCCACAGATCTGACCCACATGTGCTCCACTGCAGCTCCAGTCCCGTAGATCTGACCCACAGCAGCCCATGCCCCATAGATCTGACCAACATCAGCCACACAGGAGCTCCTGACCCATACATCTGTCCCAAATCTGCCCCAAACCATCTCCTGCCCCATAGATCTAACTCACATGTGCCCCACAGCAGCTCCTGCTCCATAGATCTGACCCACAGCAGCTCCTGCCCTAAAGATCTGACCAACATCAGCCCCACTGCAGCTCCTGCCCTATAGATCTGACATACATCAGCCCCACATCTGCTCCTGCCCCATAGATCTGACCCTCATCAGCCCCATAGCATCTCCCGCTCCATAGATCTTAACCGTATCAGCCCCACAGCAGCTCCTGCCCTTTAGATCTGACCCACATCTGCACCACAACAGCTCTTGCCCCGTAGATCTGACCCACATCTGCCCCACAGCAGCTCCTGACCCATAGATCTGACCCACATCAACCCCACAGAAGCTCCTGCCCCATAGATCTGAACCACATCTGCCCCACAGCAGATTTTACCCCACAGATCTGACCCACATCAGCCCCACAGCAGCTCATGCCCCATAGATCTGACCCGCATCAGCCACACAGCAGGCCTGCCCCATAGACCTGACACACATCAGCCCCACAGCAGCTCCTGCCTCATAGATCTGACTCACAGCATCTCCTGCGCCATAGATCTGACCCACATCTTCCCCACAGCAGCTCCTGCCCCATAGATCTGACCCACATCTGCCCCACAGCAGCTCCTGCCCCATAGACCTGACCCACATGTTCCCCACACCAGCTCCTGCCCCATAGATCTGACCCACAGCATCTCCTGACCCATAGATCTGACCCACATCAGACCCGCAGCAGCTGCTGACCCATAGATCTGACCCACATCAGCCACACAGCATCTCCTGATTCATAAATCTGACCCACATCAGCCCCACAGCAGCTCCTGCACCATAGATCTGACCCACATGTGCCCCAGAGCAGCTCTGCCCCATTGATTTGACCCACATCAGCCCCACAGCAGCTCCTGACCCGTAGATCTGACCCACATCTGACCCACAGCAGCTCTTGCCCCACAGATCTGACCAGCATCAGCCCCACATCAGCTCCTGCCCCATAGATCTGACCCTCATCAGCCCCATAGCATCTCCCGCTCCATAGATCTTAACCGTATCAGCCCCACAGCAGCTCCTGCCCCATAGATCTGATTCACATCTGCACCACAGCAGCTCTCGCCCCATAGATCTGACCCACATCTGCCCCACAGCAGCTCCTGACCCATAGATCTGAACCACATCTGCCCCACAGCAGATTTTACCCCACAGATCTGACCCACATCAGCCCCCAGGAGATCCTGCCCCATAGATCTGACCCACATCAGCCCCACAGCAGATCCTCCCCAAAGATCTGACACACATCTGCCCCACTGCTGCTCCTACACCACAGATCTGACCTACATCATCTCCACTGCAGCTCCTGCCCCATAGATCTGACACATAGCAGCTCATGCCCCATAGATCTGACCCTCATCAGCCACACAGCAGGTCCTGCCCCATAGACCTGACACACATCAGCCCCACGGCAGCTCCTGCCTCATAGATCTGACTCACAGCATCTCCTGCCCCATAGATCTGACCCACATCAGCCCCACAGCAGCTCCTGCCACCTAGATCTGACCCAAGTCAGCCACACAGCAGATCCTGCCCCATAGATCTGACCCACATCTGCACCACAGCAGCTCCTGCCCCATAGATCTGACCCACATTAGACCCACAACAGCTGCTGACCCATAGATCTGACCCAAATCAGCCCCGCAGCATCTCCTGCACCATAGATCTGATCCACATGTGCCCCACAGCAGCTCCAAACTCATAGATCTGACCCACATCAGTCCAACAGCAGATTTTGCACCATAGATATGTCCCTCATCTGCTCCACAGCAACTCCTGCCCCATAGATATGACCTACATCATCCCCTCTGCAGCTCCTGCCCCATAGGTCTGACCCACATGTGCCCCACAGCAGCTCCTGCCATATAGATCTAACCACCATCAGCCCCAAAGCAGCTCCTGCCCCATAGATCTGACCCACATCAGCCACACAGCATCTCCTGATTCATAAATCTGACCCACATCAGCCCCACAGCAGCTCCTGCCCCATAGATCTGACACAAATCTGCCCCACAGAACCTCTGCCTCATAGATCTGACCCAAGTCAGCCCCACAGCAGCTCCTGCCTTATAGATATGACCCCCATCAGCCCCACAGCAGCTTCTACCCCATAGACCTGACCCACATGTGCTCCACTGCAGCTCCAGTCCCGTAGATCTGAACCACAGCAGCCCATGCCCCATAGATCTGACCCTCATCAGCCACACAGCAGCTCCTGACCCATACATCTGACCCAAATCTGCCCCACACCATCTCTTGCCCCATAGATCTAACTCAAATGTGCCCCACAGCAGCTCCTGCCCATAGATCTGACCCACAGCAGCTCCTGCCCTATAGATCTGACCAACATCAGCCCCACAGCAGCTCCTGCTGCATACATATGACCCAAATCTGCCCCACACCATCTCCTGCCCCATAGATCTAACTCACATGTGCCCCACAGCAGCTCCTGCTCCATAGATCTGACCCACATGTGCCCCACAGCAGCTCCAAACTCATAGATCTGACCCACATCAGTCCAACAGCAGATTTTGCACCATAGATATGTCCCTCATCTTCCCCACAGCAACTCCTGCCCCATAGATATGACCTACATCATCCCCTCTGCAGCTCCTGCCCCATAGGTCTGACCCACATGTGCCCCACAGCAGCTCCTGCCATATAGATCTAACCACCATCAGCCCCAAAGCAGCTCCTGCCCCATAGATCTGACCCACATCAGCCACATAGCAGCTCCTGCCCCATAGATCTGACCCACAGCAGCTCCTGCTTATAGATCTGACCCACAGCAGCTCCTGCCCTATAGATCTGATTCAAATCTGCCCCACAGCAGCTCCTGCTCCATAGATCTGACCCACATATGCCCCAGAGCAGGTCTGCCCCATTGATTTGACCCACTTCAGCCCCACAGGAGTTCCTGCCCCATAGATGTGACCCCCATCAGCCCCACTGCAGCTCCTGCCCTATAGATCTGACCAACATCAGCCCCACCATCAGCTCCTGCCCCATACATCTGACCCAAATCTGCCCCACACCATCTCCTGGCCCATAGATCTAACTCACATGTGCCCCACAGCAGCTCCTGCTCCATAGATCTGACCCACAGCAGCTTCTGCCCTATAGATCTGATTCAAATCTGCCCCACAGCAGCTCCTGCTCCATAGCTCTGACCCACATGTGCCCCAGAGCAGCTCTGCCCCACTGATTTGACCCACATCAGCCCCACAGCATCTCCTGCCCCATAGAACTGACCCACATCAGCCACAGCAGCTCCTGACCTATAGATCTGACCCACATCAGCCACACAGCAGCTCCTGCCTCATAGATCTGACCCACAGCAGCTCCTGCTTATAGATCTGACCCACAGCAGCTCCTGCCCTATAGATCTGATTCAAATCAGCCCCACAGCAGCTTCTATCCCATAGATCTGACCCACATGTGCTCCACTGCAGCGCCAGTCCCGTAGATCTGACCCACAGCAGCCCATGCCCCATAGATCTGACCCTCATCAGCCACACAGCAGCTCCTGACACATACATCTGACCCAAATCTGCCCCACACCATCTCCTGCCTCATAGATCTAACTCAAATGTGCCCCACAGCAGCTCCTGCCCATAGATCTGACCCACAGCAGCTCCTGCCCTATAGATCTGACCAACATCAGCCCCACAGCAGCTCCTGCTGCATACATATGACCCAAATCTGCCCCACACCATCTCCTACCCCATAGATCTAACTCACATGTGCCCCACAGCAGCTCCTGCTCCATAGATCTGATACACAGCAGCTCCTGCCCTATGGATCTGATTCAAATCTGCCCCACAGCAGCTCCTGCTCCATAGATCTGACCCACATGTGCCCCAGAGCAGCTCTGCCCCATTGATTTGACCCACATCAGCCCCACAGCAGCTCCTGACCTGTAGATCTGACCTACATCTGACCCACAGCAGCTCCTGCCCCATAGATCTGACCAACATCAGCCCCACATCAGCTCCTGCCCCATAGATCTGACCCTCATCAGCCCCATAGCATCTCCCGATCCATAGATCTTAACCGTATCAGCCCCACAGCAGCTCCTGCCCCATAGATCTGACCCACATCTGCACCACAGCAGCTCTTGCCCCATAGATCTGACCCACATCTGCCCCACAGCAGCTCCTGACCCATAGATCTGAACCACATCTGCCCCACAGCAGATTTTACCCCACAGATCTGACCCACATCAGCCCCCAGGAGATCCTGCCCCATAGATCTGACCCACATCAGCCCCACAGCAGATCCTCCCCAAAGATCTGACACACATCTGCCCCACTGCTGCTCCTACACCACAGATCTGACCTACATCATCTCCACTGCAGCTCCTGCCCCATAGATCTGACCCATAGCAGCTCATGCCCCATAGATCTGACCCGCATCAGCCACACAGCAGGTCCTGCCCCATAGACCTGACACACATCAGCCCCACAGCAGCTCCTGCCTCATAGATCTGACTCACAGCATCTCCTGCCCCATAGATCTGACCCACATCAGCCCCACAGCAGCTCCTGCCACCTAGATCTGACCCAAGTCAGCCTCAAAGAAGCTCCTGCCCCATAGATCTGACCTACATCATCCCCTCTGCAGCTCCTGCCCCATAGGTCTGACCCTCATGTGCCCCACAGCAGCTCCTGCCATATAGATCTAACCACCATCAGCCCCAAAGCAGCTCCTGCCCCATAGATCTGACCCACATCAGCCCCACAGCCGCTCCTGACTTAAAGATCTTACCCAAATTTGCCCCACTGCTGCTCCTGCCCCATTGATCAGACCAACAGCAGCTCTTCCCCATAGATCTGACCATGTTCCCCACAGCAGCTCCTGCGCCATAGATCTGACCCACATCAGTCCAACAGCAGATTTTGCACCATAGATATGTCCCTCATCTGCCCCACAGCAACTCCTGCCCCATAGATATGACCTACATCATCCCCTCTGCAGCTCCTGCCCCATAGGTCTGACCCACATGTGCCCCACAGCAGCTCCTGCCATATAGATCTAACCACCATCAGCCCCAAAGCAGCTCCTGTACCATAGATCTGACCCACATCAGCCACACAGCAGCTCCTGCCCCATAGATCTGACCCAAGTCAGCCCCACAGCAGCTCCTGCCCCATAGATCTGACCCAAGTCAGCCCCACAGCAGCTCCTGCCCCATAGATCTGACCCAAGTCAGCCCTACAGCAGCTCCTGCCTCATAGATCTGACCCAAATCTGCCCCACAGCAGCTCCTGACCTGTAGATCTGACCCACATCTGACCCACAGCAGCTCCTGCCCCATTGATCTGACCAACATCAGCCCCACATCAGCTCCTGCCCCATAGATCTGACCCTCATCAGCCCCATAGCATCTCCCGCTCCATAGATCTTAACCGTATCAGCCCCACAGCAGCTCCTGCCCCATAGATCTGACCCACATCTGCACCACAGCAGCTCTTGCCCCATAGATCTGACCCACATCTGCCCCACAGCAGCTCCTGACCCATAGATCTGAACCACATCTGCCCCACAGCAGATTTTACCCCACAGATCTGACCCACATCAGCCCCCAGGAGATCCTGCCCCATAGATCTGACCCACATCAGCCCCACAGCAGATCCTCCCCAAAGATCTGACACACATCTGCACCACTGCTGCTCCTACACCACAGATCTGACCTACATCATCTCCACTGCAGCTCCTGCCCCATAGATCTGACCCATAGCAGCTCATGCCCCATAGATCTGACCCGCATCAGCCACACAGCAGGTCCTGCCCCATAGACCTGACACACATCAGCCCCACAGCAGCTCCTGCCTCATAGATCTGACTCACAGCATCTCCTGCCCCATAGATCTGACCCACATCATCCCCACAGCAGCTCCTGCCCCATAGATCTGACCCACATCAGACCCACAGCAGCTGCTGCCCCATAGATCTGACCCAAATCAGCCCCGCAGCATCTCCTGCACCATAGATCTGACCCACATGTGCCCCACAGCAGCTCCTGCGCCATAGATCTGACCCACAGCATCTCCTGCCCCATAGATCTGACCCACATCAGACCCACAGCTGCTCCTGCCCCATAGATCTGACCCAAATCAGCCCCGCAGCAGCTCCTGCACCATAGATCTGACCCACATGTGCCCCACAGCAGCTCCAAACTCATAGATCTGACCCACATCAGTCAAACAGCAGATTTTGCACCATAGATATGTCCCTCATCTGCCCCACAGCAACTCCTGCCCCATAGATATGACCTACATCATCCCCTCTGCAGCTCCTGCCCCATAGGTCTGACCCACATGTGCCCCACAGCAGCTCCTGCCATATAGATCTAACCACCATCAGCCCCAAAGCAGCTCCTGCCCCATAGATCTGAAACACATCAGCCACACAGCAGCTCCTGACTCATAAATCTGACCCACATCAGCCCCACAGCAGCTCCTGCCCCATAGATCTGACCCAAGTCAGCCCCAAAGAAGCTCCTGCCCCATAGATCTGACCTACATCATCCCCTCTGCAGCTCCTGCCCCATAGGTCTGACCCTCATGTGCCCCACAGCAGCTCCTGCCATATAGATCTAACCACCATCAGCCCCAAAGCAGCTCCTGCCCCATAGATCTGACCCACATCAGCCACACAGCAGCTCCTGACTCATAAATCTGACCCACATCAGCCCCACAGCAGCTCCAAACTCATAGATCTGACCCACATCAGTCAAACAGCAGATTTTGCACCATAGATATGTCCCTCATCTGCCCCACAGCAACTCCTGCCCCATAGATATGACCTACATCATCCCCTCTGCAGCTCCTGCCCCATAGGTCTGACCCACATGTGCCCCACAGCAGCTCCTGCCATATAGATCTAACCACCATCAGCCCCAAAGCAGCTCCTGCCCCATAGATCTGAAACACATCAGCCACACAGCAGCTCCTGACTCATAAATCTGACCCACATCAGCCCCACAGCAGCTCCTGCCCCATAGATCTGACCCAAGTCAGCCCCAAAGAAGCTCCTGCCCCATAGATCTGACCTACATCATCCCCTCTGCAGCTCCTGCCCCATAGGTCTGACCCTCATGTGCCCCACAGCAGCTCCTGCCATATAGATCTAACCACCATCAGCCCCAAAGCAGCTCCTGCCCCATAGATCTGACCCACATCAGCCACACAGCAGCTCCTGACTCATAAATCTGACCCACATCAGCCCCACAGCAGCTCCTGCCCCATAGATCTGACCCAAGTCAGCCCCACAGCAGCTCCTGCCCCATAGATCTGACCCAAGTCAGCCCCACAGCAGCTCCTGCCTCATAGATCTGACCCAAATCTGCCCCAGAGCAGCTCCTGCCTCATAGATCTGACCCAAGTCAGCCCCACAGCAGCTCCTGCCTTGTAGATATGACCCCCATCAGCCCCACAGCAACTTCTACCCCATAGATCTGACCCACATGTGCTCCACTGCAGCTCCAGTCCTGTAGATCTGAACCACAGCAGCCCATGCCCCATAGATCTGACCCTCATCAGCAACACAGCAGCTCCTGACCCATACATCTGACCCAAATCGGCCCCACACCATCTCCTGCCCCATAGATCTAACTCACATGTGCCCCACAGCAGCTCCTGCCCATAGATCTGACCCACATGTGCCCCAAAGCAGCTCTGCCCCATTGATTTGACCCACATCAGCCCCACTGCAGCTCCTGCCCTATAGATCTGACCAACATCAGCCCCACAGCAGCTCCTGCCCCATAGATCTGACCCACATCAGACCCACAGCAGCTGCTGACCCATAGATCTGACCCAAATCAGCCCCACAGCATCTCCTGCACCATAGATCTGACCCACATGTGCCCCACAGCAGCTCCAAACTCATAGATCTGACCCACATCAGTCCAACAGCAGATTTTGCACCATAGATATGTCCCTCATCTGCCCCACAGCAACTCCTGCCCCATAAATATGACCTACATCATCCCCTCTGCAGCTCCTGCCCCATAGGTCTGACCCACATGTGCTCCACAGCAGCTCCTGCCTTATAGATATGACCCCCATCAGCCCCACAGCAGCTTCTACCCCATAGAACTGACCCACATGTACTCCACTGCAGCTCCAGTCCCGTAGATCTGACCCACAGCAGCCCATGCCCCATAGATCTGACCAACATCAGCCACACAGCAGCTCCTGACCCATACATCTGACCCAAATCTGCCAAACACCATCTCCTGCCCCATAGATCTAACTCACATGTGCCCCACAGCAGCTCCTGCCCATAGATCTGACCCACAGCAGCTCCTGCCCTATAGATCTGATTCAAATCTGCCCCACAGCAGCTCCTGCTCCATAGATCTGACCCACATGTACCCCAGAGCAGCTCTGCCCCATAGATTTGACCCACATCAGCCCCACAGGAGATCCTGCCCCATAGATCTGACCCACATCAGCCCCACTGCAGCTCCTGCCCCATAGATCTGACCCACATCAGCCCCACATCAGCTCCTGCCCCATACATCTGCCCCAGATCTGCCCCACACCATCTCCTGCCCCATAGATCTAACTCACATGTGCCCCACAGCAGCTCCTGCCCTACATCTGCCCCACATCAGCTCCTGACTCATAAATCTGACTTACATCAGCCCCACAGCAGCTCCTGATTCATAGATCTGACCCACATGTGCCCCAGAGCAGCTCTGCCCCATTGATTTGACCCACATCAGCCCCACTGCAGCTCCTGCCCTATAGATCTGACCAACATCAGCCCCACATCAGCTCCTGCCCCATAGATCTGACCCTCATCAGCCCCATAGCATCTCCCACTCCATAGATCTTAACCGTATCAGCCCCTCAGCAGCTCCTGCCCCATAGATCTGACCCACATCTGCACCACAGCAGCTCTTGCCCCATAGATCTGACCCACATCTGCCCCACAGCAGCTCCTGACCCATAGATCTGACCAACATCAACCCCACAGAAGCTCCTGCCCCATAGATCTGAACAACATCTGCCCCACAGCAGATTTTACCCCAGAGATCTGACCCACATTTTCCCCAAAAGCAGCACCTAACCCATAGACCTGCCCTACATCATCCCCTCTGCAGCTCCTGCCCCATAGATCTGAACCACAGCAATTCCTAACCCATAGATCAGACCCAAATCTTCCCTACATCAGCTCCTGCTCGTAGATCTGACCCACAGCAGCCCCACAGCAGCTCCTATCCCATATATCTGACCCACATCAGCCCCACAGCAGATTTTGCCCCATAGATATGTGCCACGTCTGCCCCACAGCAGCTCCTGCGACATAGATCTTACCCAGATCTGCTCCACAGCAGCTGCTGCCCCATAGATCTGACCAACATCAGCCCCACAGCACGTCCTGCCCCAATGATCTGACCCACATGTGCAACACAGCAGCTCCTGCCCCATAGACCCTACCAAGATGTGCAGCACAGCAGCTCCTGCCCATAGATCTGACCCACATCTGCCCCACAGCACCTCCTGCCCCATAGATCTGACCCACATCAGCCCCACAGCAGCTCCTGCCTTATAGATCTTACCCAAATCTGCCCCACTACTGCTCCTGCCCCATTGATCAGACCAACAGCAGCTCTTCCCCATAGATCTGACGAACATGTTCCCCACAGCAGCTCCTGCCCCATAGATCTGACCCTCAGCATCTCCTGCCCCATAGATCTGACCCACATCAGCCCCACAGCAGCTCCTGCCCCATAGATCTGACCCAAATCAGCCCCACAGCATCTCCTGCCCCATAGATCTGACCCACATGTGCCCCACAGCAGCTCCAAACTCATAGATCTGACCCACATCAGTCCAACAGCAGATTTTGCACCATAGATATGTTCCTCATCTGCCCCACAGCAACTCCTGCCCCATAGATCTGACCTACATCATCCCCTCTGCAGCTCCTGCCCCATAGGTCTGACCCACATGTGCCCCAGAGCAGCTCTGCCCCAGTGATTTGACCCACATCAGCCCCACTGCAGCTCCTGCCCTATAGATCTGACCCACATCAGCCCCACATCAGCTCCTGACCCATACATCTGACCCAAATCTGCCCCACACCATCTCCACTGCCCCATAGATCTAACCCACATGTGCCCCTCAGCAGCTCCTGCTCCATAGATCTGACCCACAGCAGCTCCTGCCCTATAGATCTGATTCAAATCTGCCCCACAGCATCTCCTGCTCCATAGATCTGACCCACATGTGCCCCAGAGCAGCTCTGCCCCATTGATTTTACCCACATCAGCACCACAGGAGATCCTGCCCCATAGATCTGACCCACATCAGCCCCACTGCAGCTCCTGCCCTATAGATATGACCAACATCTGCCCCACAGCAGCTCCTGCCCCATAGATCTGACCCACATCTGCTCCACAGCAGCTCCTGCCCCATAGATCTGACCCACATCTGCCCCACAGCAGCTCCTGCCCCAGAGACCTGACCCACATGTTCCCCACAGCAGCTCCTGCCCCATAGATCTGACCCACAGCATCTCCTGCACCATAGATCTGACCCACATGTGCCCCACAGCAGCTCCAAACTCATAGATCTGACCCACATCAGTCCAACAGCAGATTTTGCACCATAGATATGTCCCTCATCTTCCCCACAGCAACTCCTGCCCCATAGATATGACCTACATCATCCCCTCTGCAGCTCCTGCCCCATAGGTCTGACCCACATGTACCCCACAGCAGCTCCTGCCCTATAGATCTGACCCACATCAGTCTCACAGAAGCTCCTACCCCATAGATCTGACACACATGTGCCCCACAGCTGCTCCACGGCACGGTTTCCCCGGCTCGGTGC
>NC_140690.1:1292500-1325000 GCF_054131305.1 Coturnix japonica
ACGAACGAACCAACAGGACTGGACCCGCGGCGCGACCGACCGGAAGAGCCCGGCCGACCCGCGGGGACGAGGCTCGGCCAGAGTGGGCGCTCCGGGAGCGCGGGGAGCTCTCCCAGCGAGCCCCCCGACCTGGGTCTCCACTTAGGGGGACGAAGGCCTGCGGCGTGACCCCGTCGTCGTCGTCGGAGGCGCGCGGGCCTGCAAGGCGCCCCAGCCGCGCCCGCGCGGATGCCGCGCAACGGCGGCCGCCGGTGATTGACCGTCAAGCGACGCTCAGGCAGGCGTAGCCCCAAGAGGAACCCGGGGCCGCAAGTGCGTTCGAAGTGTCGATGATCAATGTGTCCTGCAATTCACATTAATTCTCGCAGCTAGCTGCGTTCTTCATCGACGCACGAGCCGAGTGATCCACCTCAGAGTTGTCTGACTTTCGGCTCCGCCCCGCGCGCGCGGGGAGGCCCACGACTTTTTCGCTCGCCTTCCACCCAGGGAAGGCGGCTTTCCGCACTGCACCGCAGCACGGAGCGCCCCAATGCCGGGAACACCGCGGAGCGGGGACGGGGCGGACGAGCGTCGCCTCCGCGAGACCGCTAACGAGCACACCATCGAAGGAGAGGAGAGAAAAACATAGCGCGACCGAACGAGAAGGGCGGGGAACCCTCGCTCCAGACCTGGGGAAACGACCCTGTCTCGCTTCGGGGACGGACCAGGCGCCCGGCTCGGCTTTGGCCCGACAGGAGGAGCCGCGGGACGCCCGCCCGGCAGCGCGCCCGGGCCCGCCTCAACAAAGGACCCCTGCACAGCTGCCCCACGGGAGCCACCCAGGCAAGAGCGCCCAAGCGCGCCCCCCCGACGCCTCTCGCCTTCTGCTCCCGGTCCTCGACCTCCGGCCGCCTCCTCCTCTCGCTCGCCCTGGCGGCGCGTTCGCAGCGGACTCGCAACCGGCGGCAGGGCGGGACGGGGACGGATCTGGGAGCGGCGCCCGCTCCCCGCGCCTCAGCACGGAGACGGGCTTGCGGGACCGCCCCACGCCGGACCTCCCGCTCGCATGACCGGCGCGGCCGGCGAGGCCGAGGGCAAAAACGGTGGGAGAGCGGCGAAGGCGGGGACGGACGAGACAGACGTGGCTCGCGACGCCGAGGGGAAACGGCGGCGCGGACCAGGGGGAAGGGGGACGGGCACCGAGGTGCGC
Source organism: Coturnix japonica (assembly GCF_054131305.1). Classification (NCBI taxonomy): domain Eukaryota; kingdom Metazoa; phylum Chordata; class Aves; order Galliformes; family Phasianidae; genus Coturnix; species Coturnix japonica. Next base: position 1,293,690 of record NC_140690.1, read on the forward strand.
CGGACGCGTGCCGGACGCACCCACCGCGCGCGCGCACGGCGGGGAGGGGACCGCGGGACGCACCGTCGCTCGCTCGCTCTCTCGCTCGCGAGAGAGCTCCCGGGTCGGGAGTGGGTAATTTGCGCGCCTGCTGCCTTCCTTGGATGTGGTAGCCGTTTCTCAGGCTCCCTCTCCGGAATCGAACCCTGATTCCCCGTTACCCGTGGTCACCATGGTAGGCACAGACAGTACCATCGAAAGTTGATAGGGCAGACATTCAAATGGGTCGTCGCCGCCGCGGGGGCGTGCGATCGGCTCCAGGTTATCTAGAGTCACCAAAGCCGCCGGGCGAGCCCGGGTTGGTTTTGGTCTGATAAATGCACGCGTCCCCAGAGGTCGGCGCTCGTCGGCATGTATTAGCTCTAGAATTACCACAGTTATCCAAGGAACGGGAGGGGAGCGACCAAAGGAACCATAACTGATTTAATGAGCCATTCGCAGTTTCACTGTACCGTCCGTGTGTACTTAGACATGCATGGCTTAATCTTTGAGACAAGCATATGCTACTGGCAGGATCAACCAGGTAGCCGCGCCAAAGGGCGACGACCCGACGCGCCCGACCCGCCGATGACCGCTCAACCGTTCTCTCTCTCGCCCTCGGGTCCGACTCGCTCGGCCCGCGGGGCTCGGCTTCGACGCCTCGCCCCTAACGTCCTTCCCTTCGCGGGTCGACGGCGGCGGCCGACGGGGCGAACGCCTCTCAGCGGGGAGGGCGGCCCTCCGCGTCGCTCGTTCGCTCGCGCGGGCGGACCGGCGGCGGGAGAGGCGCGCCCGCTCCCCGAAGGCGGACCCGCACGCCTCCCCCACGCGGGGAAGGAGGGGGCGCCGCTGCGCAGCTCGCGTCGTCGCGCGCATTTTCGCCAGCGGTGCGCTCTGGGATCACGCCGCGGGAGCCGGGCGCGCGGCACGGCACGGCGGCACCGGCCGGGGCTGATCCGCCCTCCGGGACCGGCGGGCGAGCGGGAAACGGAACCCCGCCGCCCGAGACTGGCGGACGCGCTAGAGGAGAAGGCGACCTCGAGGCGGACGCCGCCCCAACACCGGAGACCCTTTCCCGAGGCGGCACGCTCCGCAGCGGGCGGGAACGTCGGAAGGAAACCCCACGCACGCGGACCCCGGCGGCCCGAAGGGCGGAGGGGAGGCCAGCAGACGCCCCCAGCCCTTAACTTTCTAGCCCCTCGCCTCGCTTCCCCGAACGGACGGTTTCCCTCGTTTGACACCCCGCCGCCTTGCTGCTCGCGGCCGGCACTCGCCGGGTCCCGAACAGGGGTCGGCGCCGGCGCCTCGCTCACGACTCACTGGGTACTCCTGCGGCTCGCGGGGCCGCTCGGCCGTCACACTGCCGGGCTCGGTCGGGCGAGCTCTCGGCCGCTCTCGGAGCGAGCCGGAGAGCGCCTCACCTCGCCTACGACGGGTAGCGAACCGGAGAGGAGACCGCCCGTGCCTGAACACCGGACGCCGCAGCGGCTTCCCCGGGACAGGGAACGCAGAAGCGCCGGCCCGCCGGGGGCCCTCACCGACGCGACCCGAATGGCCTCATCGATCGACGGAAAGAAGGGGGGAGCAGGGAGGGGACGGGAGGGGTAAGGGTGCGGTGAGGTAGAGGAGGAGGGACGGTGGGGGAAGGCACGAGCCCTTCCACCCGGGCGCGGCGGAAAGACCGCACGCGCACGTGCGTGTGGGTGTGCGTGGGCAACGTCCGCCGAGAGGTGCTCGCCCTTTCCTGAACACCGGCCCGCCCCACGCGACCCCGAACGAAACGGGGAGCGGGATTGAGCCGGCCCGCCGGGAAGCCTCTCCGACGCGCCCGAGGAGGGCCACGGTGGATCGGGTCGGGGCTCCCGCGTGCGAGTGAGAGCGGTGCGAAAGGGAGAACGCGGCGCCGCCGCCGCGACAAGTGAGCTCCGGGTCCCCCTTCTTCCCTCGTGACGGCGGGACCCGCCGGGGACGCCCCCGGCCCTTCTGCGTCTGACTGCCGGCCGCCCGGCACGCCGGCCCGCGCCCTTTTCTTCCCTCTGCCTGTCTCTGTCTGCCTTCCTTCCTCCCTCCTCGGGGCTCTTCCCATGGCAGCGCGGCGCGGGGAGACGCCTGCCCACGATCACTCTCTCACCTTTCGCCCCGATTTTGGCGAGTTCCCCGCTCGCGGAACGAGCGAACGCCAGAGTCTGGGGCCGAACTGCGACACGGGCAGCGAACATCTGACCGACGGAGGCCACCGGACCGAGCGAAACAAGCGGCGCTCGGAGCCGGGTACACAGTGCCGGCGCAGCGGAGCAGCCACAAGAGCGGCACTTGGCCACTTCCGCAGAACGTCCGAGCCGAGCTGAGTCCGCCTGGAGAGGCTGGACCGTGCCGCCGCGGCTCAGATCGCCCGACTCCGCCGAGGAGCGTCCGAGCCGAGCGGAACCCGCCGGGAGCGGTTGGACCGTGCCGGCGCACTCGAGCCGCTGCGGCTCAGATCGCCGGACGCCGCCGAGGAACGTCCGAGCCGAGCGGAGCCCGCCGGGAGAGGCTGGACCGTGCCGGCGCACCCGAGCCTCCGCGGCTGAGACCCCCCGGACGCCGCCGCGGAACGTCCGAGCTGAGCCGAGCCCGACGAGAGCGGTTGGACCGTGCCGGCGCACTCGAGCCGCCGCGGCTCAGATCGCCCGACTCCGCCCAGGAGCGTCCGAGCCGAGCGGAACCCGCTGGGAGCAGTTGGACCGTGCCGGCGCACTCGAGCCGCCGCTGCTCAGATCGCCGGACGCCGCCGAGGAACGTCCGTGCCGAGCGGAGCCCGCCGGGAGAGGCTGTGCAGTGCCGGCGCACTCGAGCCGCCGTGGCTGAGACCCCCCGGACACCACTGAGGAACGTCCGAACCGAACGGAGCCCGCCGGGAGAGGCTGGACCGTGCCGGCGCACACGAGCCTCCGCCCTGGCCAACGGTCGCTGCTCGTCTGGCTCGAGCTGGTCGGCACGGTCTACCCTGCTCCGCCGCGGACGCTAGAGGTCGCTGACGGATGGGCTGGATGACGTGCAGCGACACCTAGCAACCGCCGCCGAGCCCTCGCGCACGCACGGAGCAGGGTAGACCGTGCCGACCTAGTCGAGGCGCATATGCAGCGACCCCTAGCAGCCGCCGCCAAGCACCACGGCCCGCTTGGAGCCGGGTAGACCGTGCCGACCTAGCCAAGCCGCATAGGCAGCGACTCCTAGCCTCCGCCGCCAAGCCCCACGGCACGCTCGGAGCCGGGTAGACCGTGCCGACCTAGCCGAGACGCATAGGCAGCGACCCCTAGCCCCCGCCGCCGAGAACCACAGCCCGCTCGGAATCGGGTAGACCTTTCCGACCTAGACGAGCCGCATAGGCAGCGACCCCTAGCCGCCACCGCCGAGCACCACGGCCCGCTCGGAGCCGGGTAGACCGTGCCGACCTAGTAGAGCTGCATGGGCAGCGACGCCTAGCCGCCGACGCCGTGCCCCCCCCCCCTTACCCCCCCTCGCCCCCCCCCCTTCCTTCCCCCCCCCCCCCCCCCCGGCCGGAGACGCTCGGAGCAAGGTACACAGTGCCTGCGCAGCGGAGCAGACACAAGAGCGGCACTTGGCCACTTCCGCGGAACGTCCGAGCCGACCTGAGTCCGCCTGGAGAGGCTGGACCGTGTTGCCGCGGCTCAGATCGCCCGACTCCGTAGAGGAGCGTCCGAGCCGAGCGGAACCCGCCGGGAGCGGTTGGACCGTGCCGGCGCACTCGAGCCGCCACGGCTCAGATCGCCGGACGCCGCCGAGGAACGTCCGAGCCGAGCCGAGCCCGCCGAGAGCGGTTGGACCATGCCGGCGCACTCGTGCCGCCGCAGCTCAGATCGCCGGACGCCGCCGAGGAACGTCCGTGCGGAGCGGAGCCCGCCGGGAGAGGCTGTGCAGTGCCGGCGCACTCGAGCCGCCGTGGCTCAGATCGCCCGACTCCGTCGAGGAGCATCCGAGCCGAGCGGAACCCGCCGGGAGAGGCTGGACCGTGCCGTCGCACACGAGCCGCCGCGCTGGCCAGCGGTTGCTGCACGTCCGGCTCGAGTTGGTCGGCACGGTCTACCCGGGTCCGAGCGGACCGAAGCTCATGCGGCGGCGGCCATGGGTCGCTGAGCGGCGGCCGGCTCACGTCGGCACGGTCTACCCTACTCCGCCGCAGATGCTAGAGGTCGCTGACGGACGGGCTGGCAGACGTGCAGCGACACCTAACGACTGCCGCCGAGCCCTCGCGCAGGCACGGAGCAGGGTAGACTTTGCTGACCTAGTCGAGCCGCATAGGCAGCGACCTCTAGCATCCGCCACCGAGCACCCTAGCCCGCTCGCAGCCGGGTAGACCATGCCGACCTAGTCGAGCCGCTTAGGCAGCGACCCCTAGCCACCGTCGCCGAGCACCACGGCCCGCTCGGACCCGGGTAGACCGTGCCGACCTAGCCGAGCACCATAGGCAGCGACCCCTAGCCGCCGCCGCCGAGCAACATGGCCCACTCGGAGCCGGGTAGACCGTGCCGACCTAGCCGAGTCGCTTAGTCAGCGAGCCCTAGCCCCCGCCGCCGAGCAGCACGGCCCGCTCGGAGCCGGGTAGACCGTGCCGACCTAGCCGAGACGCATAGGCAGCGACCCCTAGCCACCGCCGCCAAAAACCACGGCCCACTTGGAGCCGGGTAGACCGTGCCGACCTAGCCGAGCCGCATAGGCAGTGACGCCTAGCCGCCGCCGCTGAGCACCACGGCCCGCTCGGAGCCGGGTAGACCGTGCCGACCTAGTCGAGCCGCATTGGCAGCGACGCCTAGCCGCCGACGCCGTGCCCACCCCCCCTTACTCCCCCCCCCACCCCCCCCTCTTCCCCCCCCCCCCGGAGACGCTCGGAGCCGGGTACAGAGTGCCGGCGCAGCGGAGCAGCCACAAGAGCGGCACTTGGCTACTTCCGCGGAACGACCGAGCCGAGCTGAGTCCGCCTGGAGAGGCTGGACCGTGTCGCCACGGCTCAGATCGCCCGACTACGCCGAGGAGCGTCCGAGCCGAGCGGAACCAGCTGGGAGCGATTGGACCGTGCCGGCGCACTCGAGCCGCCACGGCTCAGATCGCCGGAAGCCGCCGAGGAACGTCCAAGCCAAGCGGAGTCCGCCGGGAGAGGCTGGACCGTGCCGGCGCACCCGAGCCTATGCGGCTGAGACACCCCGGACGCCGCCGCGGAACGTCCGAGCCGAGCTGAGCCCACCGAGAGCGGTTGGACCGTGCCGGCGCACTCGTGCCGCTGCGGCTCAGATCGCCGGACGCCGCCGAGGAACGTCCGTGCCGAGCGGAGCCCGCCTGGAGAGGCTGTGCAGTGCCGGCTCACTCGAGCCTCCGCGGCTCAGATCGCCCGACTCCGCCGGGGAACGTCCGAACCGAACGGAGCCCGCCGGGAGAGGCTGGACCGTGCCGGTGCACACGAGCCTCCGCGCTGGCCAGCGGTCGCTGCACGTCCGGCTCGAGTTGGTCGGCACGGTCTACCCGGCTCCGAGCGGACCGAAGCTCATGCGGCAGCGGCCATGGGTCGCTGAGCGGCGGCCGGCTCACGTCGGCACGGTGTACCCTGCTCCGCCGCGAACGCTAGAGGTCGCTGACGGACGGGCTGGCAGACGTGCAGCGACACCTAGCGACCGCCGCCGAGCCCTCGCGCAGGCACGGAGCAGGGTAGACCGTGCCGACCTAGTCGAGCCGCATATGCAGCGACCTCCAGCATCCGCCGCCGAGCACCCTAGCCCGCTCGCAGCCGGGTAGACCGTGCCGACCTAGACGAGCCGCTTAGGCAGCGACCCCTAGCCACCGTCGCCGAGCACCACGGCCCGCTCAGAGCCGGGTAGACCGTGCCGACCTAGCCGAGCCGAATAGGCAGCGACCCCTAGCCGCCGCCGCCGAGCTCCACGTCCCGCTCGGAGCCGGGTAGACCGTGCCGACCTAGCCGAGCCGCATAGGCAGCGACCCCTAGCCGCCGCCGCCGAGCACCACGGCCCGCTCGGAGCCGGGTAGACCGTGCCGACCTAGACGAGCCGCATACGCAGCGACCCCTAGCCGCCGCCGCCGAGCACCCTAGCCCGCTCGGAGCTGTGTAGACCGTGCCGACCAAGCCAAGCCGCATAGGCAGCGACTCCTAGCCCCCGCCGCCGAGCACCACGGCCCGCTCGGAGCCGGGTAGACCGTGCCAACCTAGGCGAGCCGCATAGGCAGCGACCCCTAGCCGCCGCCGCCGAGCACCACGGCCCGCTCGGAGCCGGGTAGACCGTGCCGTCCTAACCGAGGCGCATACGCAGCGACCCTTAGCCGCCGCCGCCGAGCACCACGGCCCGCTCGGAGCCGGGTAGATTGTGCCGACCTAGCCGAGCCGCATACGCAGCGACCCCTAGCCGCCGCCGCCGAGCACCACGGCCCGCACGGAGCCAGGTAGACCGTGCCGACCTAGCCTTGACGCATACGCAGCGACCCCTAGCCGCCGCCGCCGAGCACCACGGCCCGCTCGGAGCCAGGTAGACCGTGCCGACCAAGCCGAGCCGCATACGCAGCGACCCCTAGCCGCCGCCGCCGAGCACCACGGCCCGCTCGGAGCCAGGTAGACCGTGCCGACCTAGCCGAGCTGCATAGGCAGCGACCCCTAGCCACCGCCGCCGAGAACCACGGCCCGCTCGGATCCGGGTATACCGTGCCGACCTAGCCGAGCCGCATAGGCAGCGACCCCTAGCCGCCGCTGCCGAGAACCACGGCCCGCTCGGAGCCAAGTAGACCGTGCCGACCTAGCCGAGCCGCATAGGCAGCGAACCCTAGCCGCCGCCACCGAGCACCACGGCCCGCTCGGAGCCGGGTAGACCGTGCCGACCTATCCGAGCCGCATGGGCAGCGACGCCTAGCCGCCGACGCTGTGGCCCCCCCCCCCTTATTCCCCCCCCCCACCCCTCTTCCCCCCCTGCCCCCGGAGGCGCTCGGAGCCGGGTACACAGTGCCAGCGCAGCGGAGCAGCCACAAGAGCGGCACTTGGCCACTTCCGCGGAATGTCAGAGCGAGCTGAGTCCGCCTGGAGAGGCTGGACCGTGTCGCCGCGGCTCAGATCGCCCGACTTTGCCGAGGAGCGTCCGAGCCGAGCGGAACCCGCCGGGAGCGGTTGGACCGTGCCGGCGCACTCGAGCCGCCACGGCTCAGATCGCCGGAGGCCGCCGAGGAACGTCCGAGCCAAGCGGAGCCCGCCGGGAGAGGCTGGACCGTGCCGGCCCACCCGAGCCGCCGCGGCTCAGATCGCCGGACGCCACCGAGGAACGTCCGAGCCGAGCAAAGCCCGCCGGGAGAGGCTAGACCGTGCCGGCGCACCCGAGCCTCCGCGGCTGTGACCCCCCGGACGCCGCCGCGGAACGTCCGAGCCGAGCCCGCCGAGAGCGGTTGGACCGTGCCGGCGCACTCGTGCTGCCGCGGCTCAGATCACCGGACGCCGCCTAGGAACATCCGTGCCGAGCGGAGCCCGCCAGGAGAGGCTCTGCAGTGCCGGCGCACTCGAGCCGCCGCGGCTGAGACCCCCTGGACACCACCGAGGAACGTCCGAACCGAATGGAGCCCGCCAAGAGAGGCTGGACCGTACCGGCGCACACGAGCCTCCGCCCTGGCCAGCGGTCGCTGCACATCCGGCTCGAGTTGGTCGGCACTGTCTACCCGGCTCCGAGCGGACCGAAGCTCATGCGGCGGCGGCCAGGGGTCGTTGAGCGGCGTCCGGCTCACGTCGGCACGGTCTACCCTGCTCCGCCGCGGACGCTAGAGGTCGCTGAAGGACGGGCTGGCAGACCTGCAGCGACACCTAGCGACCGCCGCTGAGCCCTCGCGCATGCTCGGAGCCGGGTAGACCGTGCCGACCTAGTCGAGCCGCTTAGGCAGCGACCCCTAGCCACCGTCGCCGAGCACCACGGCCCGCTCGGAGCCGGGTAGACCGTGCCGACCTAGACGAGCCGCATACGCAGCGACCGCTAGCCGCCGCCGCCGAGAACCACGGCCCGCTCGGAGCCGGGTAGACCGTGCCGACCTAGCCAAGCCGCATAGGCAGCGACTCCTAGCCCCCGCCGCCGAGCACCACGGCCCGCTCGGAGCCGGGTAGACCGTGCCAACCTAGACGAGCCGCATAGGCAGCGACCCCTAGCCCCCGCCGCCGAGTCCCACGGCTCGCTCGGAGCCGGGTAGACCGTGCCGACCTAGTCGAGCCGCATGGGCAGCATCGGCTAGCCGCCGACGCCGTGCCCCCCCCCCTTATTTCCCCCCCCCCCCCCCTCTTCCCCCCCTGCCCCCGGAGGCGCTCGGAGCCGGGTACACAGTGCCAGCGCAGTGGAGCAGCCACAAGAGCGGCACTTGGCCACTTCCGTGGAACGTCAGAGCGAGCTGAGTCCGCCTGGAGAGGCTGGACCGTGTCGCCGCGGCTCAGATCGCCCGACTTTGCCGAGGAGCGTCCGAGCCGAGCGGAACCTGCCGGGAGCGGTTGGACCGTGCCGGCGCACTCGAGCCGCCGCGGCTCAGATCGCCGGACGCCGCCGAGGAACGTCCGAGCCGAGCGGAGCCCGCCGGGAGAGGCTGAACCGTGCCGGCGCACCAGAGCCTATGTGGCTGAGACACCCCGGACACCGCCGCGGAACGTCCGAGCCGGGCCGAGCTCGCCGAGAGCGGTTGGACCGTGCCGGCGCACTCGTGCCGCTGCGGCTCAGATCGCCGGACGCCGCCGAGGAACGTCCGTGCCGAGCGGAGCCCACCGGGAGAGGCTGTGCAGTGCCGGCTCACTCGAGCCGCCGCGGCTCAGATCGCCCGACTCCGCCGAGGAACGTCCAAACCGAACGGAGCCCTCCGGGAGAGGCTGGACCGTGCCGGTGCACACGAGCGTCCGCGCTGGCCAGCGGTCGCTGCACGTCCGGCTCGAGTTGGTCGGCACGGTCTAACCGGCTCCGAGCGGACCGAAGCTCATGCGGCGGCGGCCATGGGTTGCTGAGCGGCGGCTGGCTCACGTCGGCACGGTCTACCCTGCTCCGCCGCGGACGCTAGAGGTCGCTGACGGACGGGCTGGCAGACGTGCAGCGACACCTAGCGACCGTCGCCGAGCCCTCGCGCAGGCACGGAGCAGGGTAGACCGTGCCGACCTAGCCGAGCCGCATACGCAGCGACCCCTAGCCGCCGCCGCTGAGCACCACGGCCCGCTCGGAGCCAGGTAGACCGTGCCGACCTAGCCGAGCCGCATACGCAGCGACCCCTAGCCGCCGCCGCCGAGCACCACGGCCCGCTCGGAGCCGGGTAGACCGTGCCGACCTAGCCGAGCCGCATACGCAGCGACCCCTAGCCGCCGCCGCCGAGCACCACGGCCCGCTCGGAGCCAGGTAGACCGTGCCGACCTGGCCGAGCTGCATAGGCAGCGACCCCTAGCCACCGCCGCCGAGAACCACGGCCCGCTCGGAGCCGGGTAGACCGTGCCGACCTAGCCGAGCCGCATAGGCAGCGACGCCTAGCCGCCGCCGCCGAGCACCACGGCCCGCTCGGAGCCGGGTAGACCGTGCCGACCTAGTCGAGCCGCATAGGCAGCGACGCCTACCCGCCGACGCCGTGCCCCCCCCCCCTTATTCCCCCCTCCCCCCCCTCTTCCCCCCCTACCCCCGGAAGCGCTTGGAGCCGGGTACACTGTGCCAGCGCAGCGGAGCAGCCACAAGAGCGGCACTTGGCCACTTCCGCGGAACGTCAGAGCGAGCTGAGTCCGCCTGGAGAGGCTGGACCGTGTCGCCGCGGCTCAGATCGCCCGACTTTGCCGAGGAGCGTCCGAGCCGAGCGGAACCCGCCGGGAGCGGTTGGACCGTGCCGGCGCACTCGAGCCGCCACGGCTCAGATCGCCGGAGGCCCCCGAAGAACGTCCGAGCCAAGCGGAGCCCGCCGGGAGAGGCTGGACCGTGCCAGCGCACCCGAGCCGCCGCGGCTCACATCGCAGGACGCCACCGAGGAACGTCCGAGCCGAGCGGAGCCCACCGGGAGAGGCTGGACCGTGCCGGCGCACCCGAGCCTTTGCGGCTGAGACACCCCGGACGCCGCCGCGGAACGTCCGAGCCGAGCCGAGCTCGCCGAGAGTGGTTGGACCGTGCCGGCGCACTCGTGCCGCTGCGGCTCAGATCGCCGGACGCCGCCGAGGAACGTCCGTGCCAAGCGGAGCCCGCCGGGAGAGGCTGTGCAGTGCCAGCTCACTCGAGCCGCCGCGGCTCAGATCGCCCGACTCCGCCAAGGAACGTCCAAATCGAACGGAGCCCGCCGGGAGAGGCTGGACCGTGCCGGTGCACACGAGCCTCCGCGCTGGCCAGCGGTCGCTGCACGTCCGGCTCGAGTTGGTCGGCACAGTCTACCCGGCTCCGAGCGGACCGAAGCTCATGCGGCGGCGGCTAGGGGTCGCTGAGCGGCGGCCGGCTCATGTCGGCACGGTCTACCCTGCTCCGCCGCGGACGCTAGAGGTCGCTGACGGACGGGCTGGCAGACGTGCAGCGACACCTAGCGACCGTCGCCGAGCCCTCGCGCACACTCGGAGCCGGGTAGACTGTGCCGACCTAGACGAGCCGCATAGGCAGCGACCGCTAGCCCCCGCCGCCGAGCACCACGGCCCGCTCGGATCCGGGTGGACCGTGCCGACCTAGACTAGCAGCATAGGCAGCAACCCCTAGCCGCCGCCGCTGAGCACCACGGCCCGCTCGGAGCCCGGTAGACCGTGCCGATCTAGTCGAGTCGCATGGGCAGCGACGCCTAGCCGCCGACGCCGTGCCCTTCCCCCCTTACTCCCCCCCCACTCCCCTCTTCCCCCCCTGCCCCCGGAGACGCTTGGAGCCGGGTACACAGTGCCAGCGCAGCGGAGCAGCCACAAGAGCGGCACTTGGCCACTTCCGTGGAACGTCCGAGCCGAGCTGAGTCCGCCTGGAGAGGCTGGACCGTGTCGCCGCGGCTCAGATCGCCCGACTCCGCCGAGGAGCCTCTGAGCCGAGCGGAACCCGGCGGGAGCGGTTGGACCGTGCCGGCGCACTCAAGCCGCCGCGGCTCAGATCGCTGGACGCCGCCGAGGAGCGTCCAAGACGAGCGGAACCCGCCGGGAGCGGTTGGACCGTGCCGGCGCACTCGAGCCGCCGCGGCTCAGATCGCCGGACGCCGCCGAGGAACGTCCGAGCCGTGCGGAGCCCGCCGGGAGAGGCTGGACCGTGCTGGCGCACCCGAGCCTCCGCGGCTGAGACACCCCGGACGCCGCCGCGGAACGTCCGAGCCGAGCCGAGCCCGCCGAGAGCGGTTGGACCGTGCCGGCGCACTCGTGCCGCCGCGGCTCAGATCGCCGGACGCCGCCGAGGAACGTCCATGCCGAGCAGAGCCCGCCTGGAGAGGCTGTGCAGTGCCGGCACACTCGAGCCGCCGCGGCTCAGATCGCCCGACTCCGCTGAGGAGCATTCGAGCCGAGCGGAACCCGCCAGGAGCGGTTGGACCGTGCCGGCGCACTTGAGCCGCCGCGGCTCAGATCGCCGGACGCCGCCGAGGAATGTCCGAGCCAAGCGGAGCCCGCCGGGAGAGGCTGGACCGTGCCGGCGCACCCGAGCCTCCGCGGCTGAGACACCCCGGACGCCGCCACGGAACGTCCGAGCCGAGCCGAGCCCGCCGAGACCGGTTGGACCGTGCCGGCGCACTCGTGCCGCCGCGGCGCAGATCGCCAGACGCCGCCGAGGAGCGTCCGAGCCGAGCGGAACCCGCCGGGAGAGGCTGGACCGTGCCGGCGCACACGAGCCTCCGTGCTGGCCAGCGGTCGCTGCACGTCCGGCTCGAGTTGGTCGGCACGGTCTACCCGGCTCCGACCGGACCGAAGCTCATGCGGCGGCGGCCAGGGGTCGCTGAGCGGCGGCCGGCTCATGTCGGCACGGTCTACCCTGCTCCGCCGCGGACGCTAGAGGTCGCTGACGGACGGGCTGGCAGACGTGCAGCGACACCTAGCGACCGCCGCCGAGCCCTCGCGCAGGAACAAAGCAGGGTAGACTGTGCCAACCTAGTCGAGCCGCATAGGCAGCGACCTCTAGCAGCCGCCGCTGAGCACCACGGCCCGCTCGGAGCCGGGTAGACCGTGCCGACCTAGCCGAGCCGCATAGGCAGCGACCCCTAGCCGCCGCCGCCGAGCACCACGGCCCGCTCGGAGCCGGGTAGACCGTGCCGACCTATTCGAGCCGCATGGGCAGCGACGCCTAGCCGCCGATGCCGTGCCCCCCCCACTTTAATTCCCCCCCCCCCCCCCGGAGACGCTCGGAGCCGGGTACACAGTGCCAGCGAAGCGGAGCAGCAACAAGAGCGGCACTTGGCCACTTCCGCGGTACGTCCGAGCCGAGCTGAGTCCGCCTGGAGAGGCTGGACCGTGTCGCCGCAGCTCAGATCGCCCGACTCTGCCGAGGAGCGTCCGAGCCGAGCGGAACCCGCTGGGAGCGGTTGGACCATGCCGGCACACTTGAGCCGCCGCAGCTCACATCGCCCGACTCTGCCGAGGAGCGTCCGAGCCGAGCGGAGCCCGCCGGGAGAGGCTGGACCGTGCCAGCGCACCCGTGCCTCCGCGGCTGAGACCCCCCGGACGCCGCCGCGGAACGTCCGAGCCTAGCCGAGCCCGCCGAGAGCGGTTGGACCGTGCCGGCGCACTCGTGCTGCCGCGGCTAAGATCGCCGGACGCCGCCGAGGAATGTCCGAGCCAAGCGGTGCCCGCCGGGAGAGGCTGGACTGTGCCGGCGCACCCGAGCCTCCGCGGCTGAGACACCCCGGACGCCGCCACGGAACGTCCGAGCCGAGCCGAGTTTTGCCCGCCGAGAGCGGTTGGACCGTGCCGGCGCACTCGTGCCGCCGCGGCGCAGATCGCCAGACGCCGCCGAAAAGCGTCCGAGCCGAGCGGAACCCGCTGAGAGAGGCGGGACCGTGCCGGCGCACACGAGCCTCTGTGCTGGCCAGCGGTCGCTGCACGTCCGGCTCGAGCTGGTCGGCACGGTCTACCCGGCTCCGAGCAGACCGAAGCTCATGCGGCGGCGGCCAGGGGTCGCTGAGCGGCGGCCGGCTCATGTCGGCACGGTCTACCCTGCTCCGCCGCGGACGCTAGAGGTCGCTGACGGACGGGCTGGCAGACGTGCAGCGACACCTAGCGACCGCCGCCGAGCCCTCGCGCAGGCACGGAGCAGGGTAGACTGTGCCGACCTAGTCGAGCCGCATAGGCAGTGACCTCTAGCAGCCGCCGCCGAGCACCCTAGCCCGCTCGGAGCCGGGTAGACCGTGCCAACCTAGTCGAGCCGCTTAGGCAGCGACCCCTAGCCACCGTCGCCGAGCACCACGGCCCGCTCGGAGCCGGGTAGACCGTGCCGACCTAGCCGAGCCGCATAGGCAGCGACCCCTAGCCGCCGCCGCCGAGCACCACGGCCCGCTCGGAGCCGGGTAGACCGTGCCGACCTATTCGAGCCGCATGGGCAGCGACGCCTAGCCACCGATGCCGTGCCCCCCCCACTTTAATTTTCCCCCCCCCCCCCGGAGACGCTCGGAGCCGGGTACACAGTGCCAGCGAAGCGGAGCAGCCACAAGAGCGGCACTTGGCCACTTCCGCGGTACGTCCGAGCCGAGCTGAGTCCGCGTGGAGAGGCTGGACCCTGTCGCCGCAGCTCAGATCGCCCGACTCTGCCGAGGAGCGTCCGAGCCGAGCGGAACCCGCTGGGAGCGGTTGGACCATGCCGGCGCACTTGAGCCGCCGCAGCTCACATCGCCCGACTCTGCCGAGGAGCGTCCGAGCCGAGCGGAGCCCGCCGGGAGAGGCTGGACCGTGCCAGCGCACCCGTGCCTCCGCGGCTGAGACCCCCCGGACGCCGCCGCGGATCGTCCGAGCCTAGCCGAGCCCGCCGAGAGCGGTTGGACCGTGCCGGCGCACTCGTGCTGCCGCGGCTCAGATCGCCGGACGCCGCCGAGGAATGTCCGAGCCAAGCGGTGCCCGCCGGGAGAGGCTGGACCGTGCTGGCGCACCCAAGCCTCCGCGGCTGAGACACCCCGGACGCCGCCACGGAACGTCCGAGCCAAGCCGAGTTTTGCCCGCCGAGAGCGGTTGGACCGTGCCGGCGCACTCGTGCCGCCGCGGCGCAGATCGCCAGACGCCGCCGAGGAGCGTCCGAACCAAACGGAGCCCGCCGGGAGAGGCTGGACCGTGCCGGCGTACATGAGTCTCCGCCCTGGGCAGCGGTCGCTGCACGTCCGGCTCGAGTTGGTCGGCACGGTCTACCCGGCTCCGAGCGGACCGAAGCTCATGCGGCGGCGGCCAGGGGTCGCTGAGCGGCGGCCGGCTCACGTCGGCACGGTCTACCCTGCTCCGCCGCGGACGCTAGAGGTCGCTGACGGACGGGCTGGCAGACGTGCAGCGACACCTAGCGACCGCCGCCGAGCCCTCGCGCACGCTCGGAGCCGGGTAGACCGTGCCAACCTAGTAGAGCCGCTTAGGCAGCGACCCCTAGCCACCGTCGCCGAGCACCACGGCCCGCTCGGAGCCGGGTAGACCGTGCCGACCTAGCCGAGCCGCATAGGCAGCAACCCCTAGCCGCCGCCGCCGAGCACCACGGCCCGCTCGGAGCCGGGTAGACCGTTCCGACCTAGCCGAGACACATTGGCAGCGACCCCTAGCTGCCGCCGACGAGAACCACGGCCCGCTCGGAGTTGAGTAGACCGTGCCGACCTAGACGAGCCGCATAGGCAGCAACCCCTAGCCCCAGCAGCAAGCACCACGGCCCGCTCGGAGCCGGGTAGACCGTGCCGACCTAGACTAGCAGCATAGGCAGCGACCCCTAGCCCCCGCCGCGGAGCCCCATGGCCCGCTCGGAGCCAGGTAGACTGTGCCGACCTAGCCAAGACGCATAGGCAGGAACCCCTAGCCGCCGCCGCCGAGCACCACGGCCAGCTCGGAGCCGGGTAGACCATGCCGACCTAGTCGAGTCGCATGGGCAGCGACGCCTAGCCGCCGACGCCGTGCCCCCCCCCCCCTTACTCCCCCCCCCCCCCCTCCCTTCCCCCCCTGCCCCCGGAGACGCTCGGAGCCGGGTACACAGTGCCAGCACTGCGGAGCAGCCACAAGAGCGGCACTTGTCCACTTCTGAGGAACGTCCGAGCCGAGCTGAGTCCGCCTGGAGAGGCTGGACCGTGTCGCCGCGGCTCAGATCGACCGACTCCGCCGAGGAGCGTCCGAGCCCAGCGGAACCCGCCGGGAGCGGTTGGACCGTGCCGGCGCACTCAAGCTGCCGCGGCTCAGATCGCCAGACGCCGCCGAGGAACGTCCGAGCCGAGCGGAGCCCACCAGGAGAGGCCGGACCGTGCCGGCGCACCCGAGCCTCCGCGGCCGAGACCCCCCGGACGCCGCCGCGGAACATCCGAGTCGAGCCGAGCCCGCCGAGAGCGGTTGGACCGTGCCGGCGCACTCGTGCCGCCGCGGCTCAGATCGCCGGACGCCGCCGAGGAGCGTCCGAGCTGAGCGGAACTCGCCGGGAGCGGTTGGACTGTGCCGGCGCACTCGAGCCGCTGCGGCTCAGATCGCCGGACGTCGCCTAGGAACGTCCGAGCCGAGCGGAGCCCGCCGGGAGAGGCTGGACCGTGCCGGCGCACCCGAGCCTCCGCGGCTGAGACCCCCCGGACGCCAACGGCAAACGGCAGACCCAAATCTGCCCCACACCATCTCCTGCCCCATAGATCTAACTCACATGTGCCCCACAGCAGCTCCTGCCCATAGATCTGACCCACAGCAGCTCCTGCCCTATAGATCTGATTCAAATCTGCCCCACAGCAGCTCCTGCTCCATAGATCTGATACACATCATATGTAAAGCAGCTGCTGCCCAATAGATATGACCCACATCAGCTTCAGCCCCATTGATCTAACCCACATCAGCCCCACAGCAGCTCCTGCCCCATAGATCTGACGTACATCATCTCCACTGCAGCTCCTGACCCATAGATCTGACCACATCTGCCCCACTGCTTCTCCTGCCCCATAGATCTGACCCAAATCTGCCCCACAGCAGATCCTGACAAATAGATCTAACTCACATGTGCCCCACAGCAGCTCCTACACCATAGATCTGACCCACAGCAGCTCCTGCTTTATAGAACTAATTCAAATCTGCCCCACAGCAGCTCCTGCTCGATAGATCTGACCCACATGTACCCCAGAGCAGCTCTGCCCCATTGATTTGACCCACATCAGCCCCACAGTAGCTCCTGCCCCATAGATCTGACCCCCATCAGCCCCACTGCAGCTCCTGCCCCATAGATCTGACCCACATCAGCCCCACAGCAGCTCCTGCCCCATAGATCTGACCCACATCTGCCCCACAGCAGCTCCTGCCCCATATATCTGACCCACATCTGCTCCACAGCAGCTCCTGCCCCATAGATCTGACCCACATCAGCCCCACAGCCTCTCCTGCCTTATAGATCTTTCCCAAATCTGCCCCACTGCTGCTCCTGCCCCATTGATCAGACCAACAGCAGCTCTTCCCCATAGATCTGACGAACATGTTCCCCACAGCAGCTCCTGCCCCATAGATCTGACCCACATCTGCCCCACAGCAGCTCCTGCCCCAGAGACCAGACCCACATGTTCCCCACAGCAGCTCCTGCCCCATAGATCTAACCCACAGCATCTCCTGCCCAATAGATCTGACCCACATCAGCCCCACAGCAGCTCCTGCCCCATAGATCTGACCCACATCAGCCCCACAGCAGCTCCTGCCTTATAGATATGACCCCCATCAGACCCACAGCAGCTTCTACCCCATAGATCTGACCCACATGTGCTCCACTGCAGCTCCAGTCCCGTAGATCTGACCCACAGCAGCCCATGCCCCATAGATCTGACCAACATCAGCCACACAGCAGCTCCTGACCCATACATCTGTCCCAAATCTGCCCCAAACCATCTCCTGCCCCATAGATCTAACTCACATGTGCCCCACAGCAGCTCCTGCCCATAGATCTGACCCACAGCAGCTCCTGCCCTATAGATCTGATTCAAATCTGCCCCACAGCAGCTCCTGCTCCATAGATCTGACCCACATGTGCCCCAGAGCAGGTCTGCCCCACTGATTTGACTTACATCAGCCCCACAGGAGATCCTGCCCCATAGATCTGACCCACATCAGCCCCACTGCAGCTCCTGCCCTATAGATCTGACCAACATCAGCCCCACATCAGCTCCTGCCCCATAGATCTGACCCTCATCAGCCCCATAGCATCTCCCGCTCCATAGATCTTAACCGTATCAGCCCCACAGCAGCTCCTGCCCTATAGATCTGACCCACATCTGCACCACAGCAGCTCTTGCCCCATAGATCTGACCCACATCTGCCCCACAGCAGCTCCTGACCCATAGATCTGACCCACATCAACCCCACAGAAGCTCCTGCCCCATAGATCTGAACCACATCTGCCCCAGAGCAGATTTTACCCCACAGATCTGACCCACATCAGCCCCACAGTAGCTCATGCCCCATAGATCTGACCCGCATCAGCCACACAGCAGGTCCTGCCCCATAGACCTGACACACATCAGCCCCACAGCAGCTCCTGCCTCATAGATCTGACTCACAGCATCTCCTGCCCCATAGATCTGACCCACATCTTCCCCACAGCAGCTCCTGCCCCATAGATCTGACCCACATCTGCCCCACAGCAGCTCCTGCCCCATAGACCTGACCCACATGTTCCCCACACCAGCTCCTGCCCCATAGATCTGACCCACAGCATCTCCTGCCCCATAGATCTGACCCACATCAGACCCGCAGCAGCTGCTGACCCATAGATCTGACCCACATCATCCACACAGCAGCTCCTGACTCATAAATCTGACCCACATCAGCCCCACAGCAGCTCCTGCCCCATAGACCTGACCCAAATCAGCCCCAAAGAAGCTCCTGCTCCATAGATCTGACCCACATGTGCCCCACAGCAGCTCCAAACTCATAGATCTGACCCACATCATCCCCTCTGCAGCTCCTGCCCCATAGGTCTGACCCACATGTGCCCCACAGCAGCTCCTGCCATATAGATCTAACCACCATCAGCCCCAAAGCAGCTCCTGCCCCATAGATCTGACCCACATCAGCCACACAGAATCTCCTGATTCATAAATCTGACCCACATCAGCCCCACAGCAGCTCCTGCCCCATAGATCTGACCCAAATCTGCCCCACAGCAGCTCCTGCCTCATAGATCTGACCCAAGTCAGCCCCACAGCAGCTCCTGCCTTATAGATATGACCCCCATCAGCCCCACAGCAGCTTCTACCCCATAGATCTGACCCACATGTGCTCCACTGCAGCTCCAGTCCCGTAGATCTGACCCACAGCAGCCCATGCCCCATAGATCTGACCCTCATCAGCCACACAGCAGCTCCTGACCCATACATCTGACCCAAATCTGCCCCACACCATCTCCTGCCCCATAGATCTAACTCACATGTGCCCCACATCAGCTCCTGCCCATAGATCTGACCCACAGCAGCTCCTGCCCTATAGATCTGACCAACACCAGCCCCACCATCAGCTCCTGCCGCATACATATGACCCAAATCAGCCCCACACCATCTCCTACCCCATAGATCTAACTCACATGTGCCCCACGGCAGCTCCTGCTCCATAGATCTGACCCACAGCAGCTCCTGCCCTATGGATCTGATTCAAATCTGCCCCACAGCAGCTCCTGCTCCATAGATCTGACCCACATGTGCCCCAGAGCAGCTCTGCCCCATTGATTTGACCCACATCAGCCCCACAGCAGCTCCTGACCTGTAGATCTGACCCACATCTGACCCACAGCAGCTCCTGCCCCATAGATCTGACCAACATCAGACCCACATCAGCTCCTGCCCCATAAATCTGACCCTCATCAGCCCCATAGCATCTCCCGCTCCATAGATCTTAACCGTATCAGCCCCACAGCAGCTCCTGCCCCATAGATCTGACCCACATCTGCACCACAGCAGCTCTTGCCCCATAGATCTGACCCACATCTGCCCCACAGCAGCTCCTGACCCATAGATCTGAACCACATCTGCCCCACAGCAGATTTTACCCCACAGATCTGACCCACATCAGCCCCCAGGAGATCCTGCCCCATAGATCTGAACTACATCAGCCCCACAGCAGATTCTCCCCAAAGATCTGACACACATCTGCCCCACTGCTGCTCCTACACCACAGATCTGACCTACATCATCTCCACTGCAGCTCCTGCCCCATAGATCTGACCCATAGCAGCTCATGCCCCATAGATCTGACCCGCATCAGCCACACAGCAGGTCCTGCCCCATAGACCTGACACAAATCAGCCCCACAGCAGCTCCTGCCTCATAGATCTGACTCACCGCATCTCCTGCCCCATAGATCTGACCCACATCAGCCCCACAGCAGCTCCTGCCACCTAGATCTGACCCAAGTCAGCCCCACAGCAGCTCCTGCCCCATAGATCTGACCCACATCATCCCCACAGCAGCTCCTGCCCCATAGATCTGACCCACATCAGACCCACAGCAGCTGCTGACCCATAGATCTGACCCAAATCAGCCCCGCAGCATCTCCTGCACCATAGATCTGACCCACATGTGCCCCACAGCAGCTCCAAACTCATAGATCTGACCCACATCAGTCCAACAGCAGATTTTGCACCATAGATATGTCCCTCATCTGCCCCACAGCAACTCCTGCCCCATAGATCTGACCTACATCATCCCCTCTGCAGCTCCTGCCCCATAGGTCTGACCCACATGTGCCCCACAGCAGCTCCTGCCATATAGATCTAACCACCATCAGCCCCAAAGAAGCTCCTGCCCCATAGATCTGACCCACATCAGCCACACAGCAGCTCCTGCCCCATAGATCTGACCCACAGCAGCTCCTGCTTATAGATCTGACCCACAGCAGCTCCTGCCCTATAGATCTGATTCAAATCTGCCCCACAGCAGCTCCGGCTCCATAGATCTGACCCACATATGCCCCAGAGCAGGTCTGCCCCATTGATTTGACCCACTTCAGCCCCACAGGAGATCCTGCCCCATAGATGTGACCCCCATCAGCCCCACTGCAGCTCCTGCCCTATAGATCTGACCAACATCAGCCCCACCATCAGCTCCTGCCCCATACATCTGACCCAAATCTGCCCCACACCATCTCCTGGCCCATAGATCTAACTCACATGTGCCCCACAGCAGCTCCTGCTCTATAGATCTGACCCACATCAGCTCCTGCCCCATAGATCTGACCCACATGTGCCCCAGAGCAGCTCTGCCCCATTGATTTGACCCACATCAGCCCCACAGGAGATCCTGCCCCATAGATCTGACCCACATCAGCCCCACTGCAGCTCCTGCCCTATAGATCTGACCAACATCAGCCCCACATCAGCTCCTGCCCCATACATCTGACCCTCATCAGCCCATAGCATCTCCCGCTCCATAGATCTTAACCGTATCAGCCCCACAGCAGCTCCTGCCCTATAGATCTGACCCACATTTGCACCACAGCAGCTCTTGCCCTATAGATCTGACCCACATCTGCCCCACAGCAGCTCCTGACCCATAGATCTGACCCACATCAACCCCACAGAAGCTCCTGCCCCATAGATCTGAACCACATCTGCCCCACAGCAGATTTTACCCCACAGATCTGACCCACATCAGCCCCACAGCAGCTCATGCCCCATAGATCTGACCCGCATCAGCCACACAGCAGGTCCTGCCCCATAGACCTGACACACATCAGCACCACAGCAGCTCCTGCCTCATAGATCTGACTCACAGCATCTCCTGCCCCATAGATCTGACCCACATCTTCCCCACAGCAGCTCCTGCCCCATAGACCTGACCCACATGTTCCCCACACCAGCTCCTGCCCCATAGATCTGACCCACAGCATCTCCTGCCCCATAGATCTGACCCACATCAGACCCGCAGCAGCTGCTGACCCATAGATCTGACCCACATCAGCCACACAGCATCTCCTGACTCATAAATCTGACCCACATCAGCCCCACAGCAGCTCCTGCCCCATAGATCTGACCCAAATCAGCCCCGCAGCAGCTCCTGCCCCATAGATCTGACCCACATGTGCCCCACAGCAGCTCCAAACTCAGAGATCTGACCCACATCAGTCCAACAGCAGATTTTGCACCATAGTTATTTCCCTCATCTGCCCCACAGCGACTCCTGCCCCATAGATCTGACCTACATCATCCCCTCTGCAGCTCCTGCCCCATAGGTCTGACCCACATGTGCCCCACAGCAGCTCCTGCCATATAGATCTAACCACCATCAGCCCCAAAGCAGCTCCTGCCCCATAGATCTGACCCACATCAGCCACACAGCAGCACCTGATTCATAAATTTGACCCACATCAGCCCCACAGCAGCTCCTGCCCCATAGATCTGACCCAAATCTGCGACACAGCAGCTCCTGCCTCATAGATCCGACCCAAGTCAGCCCCACAGCAGCTTCTACCCCATAGATCTGACCCACATGTGCTCCACTGCAGCTCCAGTCCCGTAGATCTGACCCACAGCAGCCCATGCCCCATAGATCTGACCCTCATCAGCCACACAGCAGCTCCTGACCCATACATCTGACCCAAATCTGCCCCACACCATCTCCTGCCCCATAGATCTGACTCACATGTGCCCCACAGCAGCTCCTGCTCATAGATCTGACCCACAGCAGCTCCTGCCCTATAGATCTGACCAACATCAGCCCCACCATCAGCTCCTGCCGCATACATATGACCCAAATCTGCCCCACATCATCTCCTGCCCCATAGATCTAACTCACATGTGCCCCACAGCAGCTCCTGCTCCATAGATCTGACCCACAGCAGCTCCTGCCCTATGGATCTGATTCAAATCTGCCCCACAGCAGCTCCTGCTCCATAGATCTGACCCACATGTGCCCCAGAGCAGCTCTGCCCCATTGATTTGACCCACATCAGCCCCACAGCAGCTCCTGACCTGTAGATCTGACCTACATCTGACCCACAGCAGCTCCTGCCCCATAGATCTGACCAACATCAGCCCCACATCAGCTCCTGCCCCATAGATCTGACCCTCATCAGCCCCATAGCATCTCCCGCTCCATAGATCTTAACCGTATCAGCCCCACAGCAGCTCCTGCCCCATAGATCTGACCCACATCTGCACCACAGCAGCTCTTGCCCAATAGATCTGACCCACATCTGCCCCACAGCAGCTCCTGACACATAGATCTGAACCACATCTGCCCCACAGCAGATTTTACCCCACAGATCTGACCCACATCAGCCCCCAGGAGATCCTGCCCCATAGATCTGACCCACATCAGCCCCACAGCAGATCCTTTCCAAAGATCTGACACACATCTGCCCCACTGCTGCTCCTACACAACAGATCTGACCTACATCATCTCCACTGCAGCTCCTGCCCCATAGATCTGACCCATAGCAGCTCATGCCCCATAGATCTGACCCGCATCAGCCACACAGCAGGTCCTGCCCCATAGACCTGACACACATCAGCCCCACAGCAGCTCCTGCCTCATAGATCTGACCCACATCAGCCCCACAGCAGCTCCTGCCACCTAGATCTGACCCAAGTCAGCCCCACAGCAGCTCCTGCCCCATAGATCTGACCCACATCATCCCCACAGCAGCTCCTGCCCCATAGATCTGACCCACATCAGCCCCACAGCAGCTGCTGACCCATAGATCTGACCCAAATCAGCCCCGCAGCATCTCCTGCACCATAGATCTGACCCACATGTGCCCCACAGCAGCTCCAAACTCATAGATCTGACCCACATCAGTCCAACAGCAGATTTTTCACCATAGATATGTCCCTCATCTGCCCCACAGCAACTCCTGCCCCATAGATCTGACCTACATCATCCCCTCTGCAGCTCCTGCCCCATAGGTCTGACCCACATGTGCCCCACAGCAGCTCCTGCCATATAGATCTAACCACCATCAGCCCCAAAGAAGCTCCTGCCCCATAGATCTGACCCACATCAGCCACACAGCAGCTCCTGCCCCATAGATCTGACCCAAAGCAGCTCCTGCTTATGGATCTGACCCACAGCAGCTCCTGCCCTATAGATCTGATTCAAATCTGCCCCACAGCAGCTCCTGCTCCAGAGATCTGACCCACATATGCCCCAGAGCAGGTCTGCCCCATTGATTTGACCCACTTCAGCCCCACAGGAGATCCTGCCCCATAAATGTGACCCCCATCAGCCCCACTGCAGCTCCTGCCCTATAGATCTGACCAACATCAGCGCCACCATCAGCTCCTGCCCCATACATCTGACCCAAATCTGCCCCACACCATCTCCTGGCCCATAGATCTAACTCACATGTGCCCCACAGCAGCTCCTGCTCCATAGATCTGACCCACAGCAGCTCCTGCCCTATAGATCTGATTCAAATCTGCCCCACAGCAGCTCCTGCTCCATAGATCTGACCCACATGTGCCCCAGAGCAGCTCTGCCCCATTGATTTGACCCACATCAGCCCCACAGGAGATCCTGCCCCATAGATCTGACCCACATCAGCCCCACTGCAGCTCCTGCCCTATAGATCTGACCCACATCAACCCCACAGAAGCTCCTGCCCCATAGATCTGACCCTCATCAGCCCCATAGCATCTCCCGCTCCATAGATCTTAACCGTATCAGCCCCACAGCAGCTCCTGCCCTATAGATCTGACCCACATCTGCACCACAGCAGCTCTTGCCCCATAGATCTGACCCACATCTGCCCCACAGCAGCTCCTGACCCATAGATCTGACCCACATCTGCTCCACAGCAGCTCTTGCCCCATAGATCTGACCCACATCAACCCCACAGAAGCTCCTGCCCCATAGATCTGACCCACATCAGCCCCACAGCATCTCCTGCCCCATAGAACTGATCCACATCAGCCACAGCAGCTCCTGACCTATAGATCTGACCCACATCTGACCCACAGCAGCTCCTGCCCCATAGATCTGACCCACATCTGACGCACAGCAGCTCCTGCCCCATAGATCTGACCCACATCTGCCCCACAGCAGCCCCTTCCCCATAGATCTGACCCACATCTGCCCCACAGCAGCCCATGCCCCATAGATCTGACCCACATCAGCCCCACAGCCGCTCCTGACTTATAGATCTTACCCAAATCTGCCCCACTGCTGCTCCTGCCCCATTGATCAGACCAACAGCAGCTCTTCCCCATAGATCTGACCAACATGTTCCCCACAGCAGCTCCAGCGCCATATATCTGACCCACAGCATCTCCTGCCCCATAGATCTGACCCACATCAGCCCCACAGCAGCTCCTGCCCCATAGATCTGACCCAAATCAGCCCCACAGCAGCCCCTGCACCATAGATCTGACCCACATGTGCCCCACAGCAGCTCCAAACTCAGAGATCTGACCCACATCAGTCCAACAGCAGATTTTGCACCATAGATATGTCCCTCATCTGCCCCACAGCAACTCCTGCCCCATAGATATGACCTACATCATCCCCTCTGCAGCTCCTGCCCCATAGGTCTGACCCACATGTGCCCCACAGCAGCTCCTGCCATATAGATCTAACCACCATCAGCCCCAAAGAAGCTCCTGCCCCATAGATCTGACCCACATCAGCCACACAGCAGCTCCTGACTCATAGATCTGACCCAAGTCAGCCCCACAGCAGCTCCTGCCCCATAGATCTGACACAAGTCAGCCCCACAAAAGCTCCTGCCTCATAGATCTGACCCAAATCTGCCCCACAGCAGCTCCTGCCTCATAGATCTGACCCAAGTCAGCCCCACAGCAGCTCCTGCCTTATAGATATGACCCCCATCAGCCCCACAGCAGCTTCTACCCCATAGATCTGACCCACATGTGCTCCACTGCAGCTCCAGTCCCGTAGATCTGACCCACAGCAGCCCATGCCCCATAGATCTGACCAACATCAGCCACACAGCAGCTCCTGACCAATACATCTGACCCAAATCTGCCAAACACCATCTCCTGCCCCATAGATCTAACTCACATGTGCCCCACAGCAGCTCCTGCTCCATAGATCTGACCCACATGTGCCCCAAAGCAGCTCTGCCCCATTGATTTGACCCACATCAGCCCCACTGCAGCTCCTGCCCTATAGATCTGACCAACATCAGCCCCACAGCAGCTCCTGCCCCATAGATCTGACCCACAGCATCTCCTGCCCCATAGATCTGACCCACATCAGCCCCACAGCAGCTCCTGCCCCATAGATCTGACCCAAATCTGCCCCACAGCAGCTCCTGCCTCATAGATCTGACCCAAATCTGCCCCACAGCAGCTCCTGCCTTATAGATATGACCCCCATCAGCCCCACAGCAGCTTCTACCCAATAGAACTGACCCACATGTGCTCCACTGCAGCTCCAGTCCCGTAGATCTGACCCACAGCAGCCCATGCCTCATAGATCTGACCAACATCAGCCACACAGCAGCTCCTGACCCATACATCTGACCCAAATCTGCCAAACACCATCTCCTGCCCCATAGATCTAACTCACATGTGCCCCACAGCAGCTCCTGCCCATAGATCTGACCCACAGCAGCTCCTGCCCTATAGATCTGATTCAAATCTGCCCCACAGGAGCTCCTGCTCCATAGATCTGACCCACATGTGCCCCAGAGCAGCTCTGCCCCATTGATTTGACCCACATAAGCCCCACAGGAGATCCTGCCCCATAGATCTGACCCACATCAGCCCCACTGCAGCTCCTGCCCCATAGATCTGACCAACATCAGCCCCACATCAGCTCCTGCCCCATACATCTGACCCAAATCTGCCCCACACCATCTCCTGCCCCATAGATCTAACTCACATGTGCCCCACAGCAGCTCCTGCCCTACATCCGCCCCACATCAGCTCCTGACTCATAAATCTGACCCACATCAGCCCCACAGCAGCTCCTGACCCATAGATCTGACCCACATGTGCCCCAGAGCATCTCCCACTCCATAGATCTTAACCGTATCAGCCCCTCAGCAGCTCCTGCTCCATAGATCTGACCCACATCTGCACCACAGCAGCTCTTGCCCCATAGATCTGACCCACATCTGCCCCACAGCAGCTCCTGACACATAGATCTGACCAACATCAACCCCACAGAAGCTCCTGCCCCATAGATCTGAACCACATCTGCCCCACAGCAGATTTTACCCCACAGATCGGACCCACATTTTCCCCAAAGCAGCACCTAACCCATAGATCTGCCCTACATCATCCCCTCTGCATCTCCTGCCCCATAGATCTGAACCACAGCAGTTCCTAACCCATTGATCAGACCCAAATCTTCCCTACATCAGCTCCTGCTCATAGATCTGACCCACATCAGCCCCACAGCAGCTCCTACCTCATATATCTGACCCACATCAGCCCCACAGCAGATTTTGCCCCATAGATATGTGCCACGTCTGCCCCACAGCAGCTCCTGCGACATAGATCTTTCCCAGATCTGCTCCACAGCAGCTGCTGCCCCATAGATCTGACCAACATCAGCCCCACAGCACCTCCTGCCCCAATGATCTGACCCACATCTGCCCCACAGCAGCTCCTGCCCCATAGACCCTACCAACATGTGCAGCACAGCAGCTCCTGCCCATAGATCTGACCCACATCTGACCCACAGCAGCTCCTGCCCCATAGATCTGACCCACATCTGACGCACAGCAGCTCCTGCCCCATAGATCTGACCCACATCTGCCCCACAGCAGCCCCTTCCCCATAGATCTGACCCACATCTGCCCCACAGCAGCCCCTGCCCCATAGATCTGACCCACATCAGCCCCACAGCCGCTCCTGACTTATAGATCTTACCCAAATCTGCCCCACTGCTGCTCCTGCCCCATTGATCAGACCAACAGCAGCTCTTCCCCATAGATCTGACCAACATGTTCCCCACAGCAGCTCCAGCGCCATATATCTGACCCACAGCATCTCCTGCCCCATAGATCTGACCCACATCAGCCCCACAGCAGCTCCTGCCCCATAGATCTGACCCAAATCAGCCCCACAGCAGCCCCTGCACCATAGATCTGACCCACATGTGCCCCACAGCAGCTCCAAACTCAGAGATCTGACCCACATCAGTCCAACAGCAGATTTTGCACCATAGGTATGTCCCTCATCTGCCCCACAGCAACTCCTGCCCCATAGATATGACCTACATCATCCCCTCTGCAGCTCCTGCCCCATAGGTCTGACCCACATGTGCCCCACAGCAGCTCCTGCCATATAGATCTAACCACCATCAGCCCCAAAGCAGCTCCTGCCCCATAGATCTGACCCACATCAGCCACACAGCAGCTCCTGACTCATAGATCTGACCCAAGTCAGCCCCACAGCAGCTCCTGCCCCATAGATCTGACCCAAGTCAGCCCCACAGCAGCTCCTGCCTCATAGATCTGACCCAAATCTGCCCCACAGCAGCTCCTGCCTCATAGATCTGACCCACATCTGCTCCACAGCAGCTCCTGCCCCATAGATCTGACCCACATCAGCCCCACAGCCGCTCCTGCCTTATAGATCTTACCCAAATCTGCCCCACTGCTGCTCCTGCCCCATTGATCAGACCAACAGCAGCTCTTCCCCATAGATCTGACCAACATGTTCCCCACAGCAGCTCCTGCCCCAGAGACCTGACCCACATGTTCCCCACAGCAGCTCCTGCCCCATAGATCTGACGCACAGCATCTCCTGCCCCATAGATCTGACCCACATGTGCCCCACAGCAGCTCCACACTCATAGATCCGACCCACATCAGTCCAACAGCAGATTTTGCACCATAGATATGTCCCTCTTCTGCCCCACAGCAACTCCTGCCCCATAGATCTGACCTACATCATCCCCTCTGCAGCTCCTGCCCCAGAGGTCTGACCCACATGTGCCCCACAGCAATTCCTGCCATATAGATCTAACCACCATCAGCCCCAAAACAGATCCTGCCCCATAGATCTGACCCACATCAACCCCACAGAAGCTCCTGCCCCATAGATCTGACCCAAATCTGCCCCACAGCAGCTCCTGCCTCATAAATCTGACCCAAGTCAGCCCCACAGCAGCTCCTGCCTTATAGATCTAACCACCATCAGCCCCAAAACAGATCCTGCCCCATAGATCTGACTCCCATCAGCTCCACTGCAGCTCCTGCCCCGTAGATCTAACCCACATCAGCCCCACAGCAGCTCCTGCCCCATAGATCTGACACACATCATATGTAAAGCAGCTGCTGCCCAATAGATTTGACCCACAGCAGCTTCAGCCCCATAGATCTGACCCACATCAGCCCCACAACAGCTCCTGCCCCATAGATCTGACCCAAGTCAGCCCTACAGCAGCTCCTGCCCCATAGATCTGACCCAAGTCAGCCCCACAGCAGCTCCTGCCCCATAGATCTGAACCACATCTGCCCCACAGCAGCTCCAAACTCATAGATCTGACCCACATCAGTCCAACAGCAGATTTTGCACCATAGATATGTCCCTCATCTGCCCCACAGAAACTCCTGCCCCATAGATCTGACCTACATCATCCCCTCTGCAGCTCCTGCCCCATAGGTCTTACCCACATGTGCCCCACAGCAGCTCCTGCCCCTTAGATCTGACCCACATCTGCCCCACAGCAGCTCCTGCCCCATAGATCTGACCCCCATCAGCCCCACAGCCGCTCCTGCCTTATAGATCTTACCTAAATCTGCCCCACTGCTGCTCCTGCCCCATTGATCAGACCAACAGCAGCTCTTCCCCATAGATCTGACCAACATGTTCCCCACAGCAGCTCCTGCCCCATAGATCTGACCCACAGCATCTCCTGCCCCATAGATCTGACCCACATCTGCCCCACAGCAGCTCCTGCCCCATAGATCTGACCCACATCAGACCCACAGCAGCTGCTGACCCATAGATCTGACCCAAATCAGCCCCACAGCATCTCCTGCACCATAGATCTGACCCACATGTGCCCCACAGCAGCTCCAAACTCATAGATCTGACCCACATCAGTCCGACAGCAGATTTTGCACCATAGATATGTCCCTCATCTGCCCCACAGCAACTCCTGCCCCATAGATCTGACGTACATCATCCCCTCTGCAGCTCCTGCCCCATAGGTCTGACCCACATGTGCCCCACAGCAGCTCCTGCCCCATAGATCTGACCCACATCAGTCTCACAGAAGCTCCTACCCCATAGATCTGACACACATGTGCCCCACAGCTGCTCCACGGCACGGTTTCCCCGGCTCGGTGCGGCTCGCAAGCTTTGCGGCGCCGTCTATGCGTTTTTGCTTGCGGAGACGCCACGGGAGCGACATTTGGCTCATTCCGAGGAACGTCCGAGCACCACTGCCCGCTCGGAGCCGGGTAGACCGTGCCGACCTAGTCGAGACGCATGGGCAGCGACGCCTAGCCGCCGACGCTGTGCCCCCCCCCCCCTTCCCCCCACCCTCTGGAGACGCTCGGAGCCGGGTAGACAGTGCCAGCGCAGAGGAGCCGCCATGAGAGCGAAACTTGGCCGCTTCCGCAGAACGTCCAAGCCGAGCGGAGCCCGCCGGGAGAGCCTGGACCGTGCCGGCGCACTCGAGCCGCGATGGCCAGGGGTCGAGCCGTGTTGACCGTGCCGGAGCACCGGAGGCGCCACGGAGACGCCACTCGGCCGCAGCCGCGGAACGACCAGGGTGCACGTACGAGCCGGCCGCTGTTCGCTGGGTCAGGGCGCACCCGGGCTTCTCGCCGTCCCGCCACCGCCACCGCGGTTTTGCCCTTTTGTCTGCGTGTTTGTTTGTTCGTCCGCTCGTTCGTACTTTGGTCCGTTCGATCGTTTGTCCGTGCCCCCACGCGCCCTCTCGGTTTTATTATTTTCCGTTTGTTTGTTTGTTTGTTTATTTGTTTGTTTGTTTTTCTCGTGGGTTCTTCTTTACTTTCCACTTTTTTAGATTTTGAAAAAGCCGCCCCGCCCCCCTCGCCTCCCCGGCTCTGCAGGAAGAGCGTGGGCGCGTGCGCGGGCCCCGCCCACCGGGGTCCGTTCGGGCCGGATATCCGGACTGCGGGCAGGCCGCGTGGCGAGGGATGGCGGAAGAGCGGCGGGAAGACGGCAGCGGCGAGAGGTGGGCCGGCGGGAGGCGGCCGCGTCCCCCGCGGGGTTCGCGCCTAGCCTCTCCCAGCCAGCAGATGAGATGGAACGGTACGTAGGATTTTCGGCGGGAGGAGGAGGTGGTGGCGGTGGTGGCGGTGGTGGCGGTGGTGGTGGTGGCGGTGGCGGGGCTGGGGGGCGGCGAGGTGTTTTGGCGGGCTCCAGTCGCCGAGTCGAGCCGCCATTGAGCTGAGCCGTCAGGAGCACCCCGGCGGAAAAAGGAAAGAAAAGAAAAAAACCAAACGGGCCAATCGGGTCCAAACAAATAACCGAGCGAGTGACTGACCAAACAACAAACAAACAAACAAAGAAATAAAAAAACACGGTCGCGGGCCGGTCGGGCGAGATGCGTCCGGGAGAGGGCGGGTTGTGGGCGAGGGCCAGGGTGGGGGCAGGCGGAGGCGGGCTGCCGTCGGGTACGGGTCGGGTTCCCGCTCGTGCGGTGTGGACCGGGGGGGGGGAAGGTGGAGGACGGATGCGGGGCCGGGAAGATCAGGCGCCGGCCGGCAGCCAGGTCTACCCGCATACCCGCAACCCCGTCGCGGACCCCCCCATCCCTCCTCGGCCACGCAAGCGACCCCCTTCTTCGTGACGGAGGCCGTGCCGGTCCAGGCCGGGCCGGGCCTACTCACGCGCAGGCGACGAGGAGAAAGAGAAGAGAAGGGAAGGGAAGAGAAGGGAAGGGAAGGGAAGGGAAGGGAAGGGAAGGGAAGGGAAGGGAAGGGAAGGGAAGGGAAGGGAAGGGAAGGGAAGGGAAGGGAAGGGAAGGGAAGGGAAGGGAAGGGAAGGGAAGGGAAGGGAAGGGAAGGGAAGGGAAGGGAAGGGAAGGGAAGGGAAGGCAGAAGTCAAAGAAAAGTAGAAGAGAAGAAGGTGTGAAAAAGTACAGATAGATCGTAAAATGGCGCGGTAAAATAAAATAAAATAAAATAAAATAAAATAAAATAAAATAAAATAAAATAAAATAAAATAAAATAAAATAAAATAAAATAAAAGTAATAAAAAGATGGGGGTGCGGAAGAGCGATATTAATAATTGCATGAATAACTAAAGAAATAATAAG
>NC_140690.1:1330000-1332500 GCF_054131305.1 Coturnix japonica
CACCACACCTCCCGCGCCCCACCGCGGGACGGGGATTCGGCGCTGGGCTCTTCCCTCTTCACTCGCCGTTACTGAGGGAATCCTCGTTAGTTTCTTTTCCTCCGCTGACTAATATGCTTAAATTCAGCGGGTCGCCACGTCTGACCTGAGGTCGCGATATAGAGGGGGGAGGGCCCCGCCCCGACGGGTTTCCACCCCGAGCGGAGCCCCGAGACGCGCTCCCTCCCGAGCTCACCGGCTCACGCGGAGGACGAGACGCCCGGACGCGAGGAAGGACGCGCGGCCGGAGGGCCGCGGCCCCAAAGGCCGGAGACGGACCCGCGGGATCGAGCGCCGGGCTCGCTCGCTGCTTACGCGGACGGACCGACGACCGAAGGGGCCGGGAGGCCGCGCGCGGGGCCGGGGATGGCGACGACCGCTCCTCCCTCCGGGCCGGGGGCCGGACCGACGAACGAACGAACGGACGCGGACGAGCGAACGAACGAATGAACCAACAGGACTGGACCCGCGGCGCGACCGACCGGAAGAGCCCTGCCGACCCGCGGGGACGAGGCTCGGCCAGAGCGGGCGCTCTGGGAGCGCGGGGAGCTCTCCCAGCGAGCCCCCCGACCTGGGTCTCCACTTAGGGGGACGAAGGCCTGCGGCGCGACCCTGTCGTCATCGTCGGAGGCGCGCGGGCCTGCAAGGCGCCCCAGCCGCGCCCGCGCGGATGCCGCGCAACGGCGGCCGCCGGCGATTGACCGTCAAGCGACGCTCAGGCAGGCGTAGCCCCAAGAGGAACCTTGGGCCGCAAGTGCGTTCGAAGTGTCGATGATCAATGTGTCCTGCAATTCACATTAATTCTCGCAGCTAGCTGCGTTCTTCATCGACGCACGAGCCGAGTGATCCACCGCTAAGAGTTGTCTGACTTTCGGCACCGCCCCGCGCGCGCGGGGAGGCCCTCGACTTTTCAGCTCGCCTTCCACCCAGGGAAGGCGGGTTTCCGCACCGCACCACAGCGCGGAGCGCCCCGACGCCGGGAACACCGCGGAGCGGGGACGGGGTGGACGAGCGTCGCCTCCGCGAGACCGCTAACGAGCACACCATCGAAGGAGAGGAGAGAAAAACATAGCGCGACCGAACGAGAAGGGCGGGGAGCCCTCGCTCCAGACCTGGGGAAACGACCCTGTCTCGCTTCGGGGACGGACCAGGCGCCCGGCTCGGCTTCGGCCCGACAGGAGGAGCCGCGGGACGCCCGCCCAGCAGCGCGCCCGGGCCCGCCTCAACAAAGGACCCCTCCACAGCTGCCCCACGGGAGCCAACCAGGCAAGAGCGCCCAAGCGCGCCCCCCCGACGCCTCTCGCCTTCTGCTCCCGATCCTCGACCTCCAGCCGCCTCCTCCTCTCGCTCGTCCTGGCGGCGCGTTCGCAGCGGACTCGCGACAGGCGGCAGGGCGGGACGGGGACGGATCTGGGAGCGGCGCCCGCTCCCCGCGCCTCAGCACGGAGACGGGCTTGCGGGACCGCCCCACGCCGGACCTCCCGCTCACATGACCGGCGCGGCCGGCGAGGCCGAGGGCAAAGGCGGTGGGAGAGCGGCGAAGGCGGGGACGGACGAGACGGACGTGGCTCGCGACGCCGAGGGGAAACGGCGGCGCGGACCAGGGGGAAGGGGGACGGGCGCCGAGGTGCGCCGGACGCGCGCCGGACGCACCCACCGCACGCGCGCACGGCGGGGAGGCGACCGCGGGACGCACCGCCGCTCGCTCGCTCTCTCGCTCGCGCGGGGAGCGGCGGGCGCCGGGGCCCGAGACACGCGTCTCTGCCCGCTCCAAACGCGGGGTGAGCCCGGCCGGAGCGAGCGCGCACGCGCCCGCGCCGTACCGGGCTCCTCCGCTCGAGACCGACGTCGCGGAGAGGGGGGACGGGACAAACCCCTCTCCGGCCCACACTCGGCCCAGCGTGGGGGAGGGGGGGGGGTCGGACCAGCCGGGAGCGCGGCGGCGGACCGCGCCTCCGGTGGGCTCGCCGTGGAGAGGGGCGGAGGGGGCGCGCGGCCGCGCCCCGCCCTGAGCTCCCTCTTCCCCGCTGTCCCGCCGGAGCGCGGATCACCGCTGGCCCCCCCTCTTTCCCTTGCCGGACGAGCTGCGGGCCACACGAGTCTTTAAACCTCCGCCCAGCTCCGTGGAGGCGCGTGCGCTAGGTACCTGGCTCTGGGCTGAGGGAAACGACCTCAAAAGGCCCCGCGGGGGTTCCTCCACCCGCCCGGCCGAAGGCCGGCACGGCACGGCACGGGGCGGCGCGCCGAGGGGAAACCCGGCACCCGCCAGCCGGCCCCGGCGCCCCTCAGGGGGAGCGTCCGCCCGCGGGGGCGCGCCCGTCGTCCGCCGCCGCCACCTCGCCCTCCTCCCGGGGCCCGGGGTTTCCCTCCGTAACCCGGCGCCCGGCGGCAGCTGCGCCTGGGAGGAAACGCGCAGCTCGGACCGCCCCGCCCGCGCGGGATAGAAGCCGCCCGCCGGAGC